>NC_063204.1:25143042-25325542 GCF_017589495.1 Alosa alosa
GATCCCTCACAGATACTTCTGCCTTTGATATGGTGTGGATAGACTGCAAAGCATGCATTCATTGCTTTTTATTTAACAACTTTTATTTATGATTTCCTACAGTAAAATACAGTATTTTTGTATATATTTTTTAGTTATTTCCTTTTTAATATTTTTATTTTTTTAATTTTATTTGTTTTAGTTATTTATTTTATGTCCTTTAGTTTGTGTCTACGTTGTTATTGTTTAGAGTTATTGTAACTGAGGCACAAACATATTCTTTGACCAACCTTGACTTTTTTCCCCCTTCCTCCACTGATCTAGTTTGTTTGGTTTTTGGAGTTAAGATAAAAAGCAAAGACAAGGCTACATCGTCTAGCTCAGCCATTTGTTAACTGTTTTCATGCTCTCAGGTCTCGTTGGAGCTTCTTTAAGCATGAAGTCTTGTTTTCCCCTCTTGATTTCGTTTTTTTTTTTTTTTTTTTTTCTGCGTGCACATGGCCCTCTGCACACATGTGCACATCTTGACAGAAGTCGTATGTGGCTTATGAAGTATTCAGAGGCTTTTCTGTAAGCGCTTACGCTCACAAACTCACTGATCTTGATTTCCTTCAAGTGTGACAGCGGTAAATCCCTACTCTATCTTAAACAGCCTGCTAAGCTCCACGCTGTTCTGATACCAGGCCCTTTAAGTAATCTCGTGACATGAAGCATTAATATTATAATAGCGAGTAACACCTGCCCAATTAACTGAGTGGTAATCCACCACACCCGACTACATATCATAGGCTTCTGTTTGGTGGACGGTACTTTTATGCTACCAAATGTTTGTCTGCTTTGAAAAGTTTCAAAGGGTTTTGAATGAAGATGGTGTCCAAGTGACTAGAGCTCATCAGAAGTCAAGTCCTCTCTCAAGGCTTTCACACCTGGCTCTGGAGAATTGGAGGATGTTGGTTACTAACTGACAGGTGCTGCCACCCCTCGCCTTGTGCACTCTCAAAGTCGCAAACGCTCATCTAATTAATCACTCTAACAAAAAAGGAGGTTACTTTGTGCTTGCCTACTTTAAAAAGCACTTGTGTGTGTTTAATATTTGGGACTGACTGGGTGAATTATGAGGTCTCCTCAGTGCGATCGCTAATTCATAATTAATAAGTGAACATTAATAAGCCATTGACAAACTCCACTTCCACTTCCATTGTTTTGTACACACACACAGCCATTGAATAGCTGAAATGACAAGCAGTGCACCACTCTAGATCTCCATAATTCTCAGGGCTCATAAAATCTTCACAATGTAATTTCTCTCTGATCCTGCGTTGTTCTCAATTAAATTAAATAACTCCAGCACAATTAATGGGCTTCAGCCTTTTACCATTTCATAAGGGGTTACCCCCCTGCCCCACACACACTTCCTCCCTCCCTTTCCATGAATTATGGCTGTTCCCTCCATTCTCTTGCCCCTTCCACCACCACCACTACCTCAATCTCCTAGACTCAGTCTTTCATAATGCCTGCCAGCTAAACTACCAATTTCTATGCCAACATCGTTTTAATTGTTTCACTTATATCATGCTTTAAATGATTAAACTGATGTGAGCAGTGATAAGTGCCCTGCTTGCTAGTCATCTCTCTCTATCTCTCTCTCTCTCTCTCTCTTTCTTTATCTGTCTCTCACACACACATGCGCACACACATTTTTAAATTATTAAACTGATGCACAGAGTGATAAGTCTGTAATTCGCAAGTCCCTTATGGGCAGACACACACATATACATGCACCACACACATATACATATGTTCATACATGCATCACACACACACACACACACACACACACACACACACACACACACAGAGAGAGAGTGAAAGAGAGAGAGACAGAGACACATATATCCAGTCCACAACAAAACAAAATACCCTTTCATCATTCCTGATTGCTTCAGTCATCTGAAACTTGTGATAATTGCTATGCTATACACACATCAGGCCCTGTGACTTGTGACAAAAATCTGACATAGTGCAGAGTACTGAAATCCCAGCTAGTGGCCAACCAGTTATGAGAGAGAGAGAGAGAGAGAGAGAGAGAGAGAAGATGGCTGTCTGCCTCTGCACACAATCCCCCTTTTAATTAAACACAAGAGCTCGTCAGCCTGTTGAGGGACTGTGTGAATTAAATTCAATTACTCTGGCTAATTACACGAGGACAGGACTTTAACTTATTCCTCCCTCCTCCACATGCCTGGGCTAAATCATCAAAGTCATTCTCCGTCACATTACAGCTGAGTTTAATGGGCAAACAGCCATCTCGTGTTAATGGTAAATCACCATTAGCGGCTAAAGTCAACAGTACTCTGCTAGATAGAGGCCCTCTAATGGATGACTATGATCACATTAATTAAAATATAACTCCCATTTAAACATGTGGAATGGTGTTGTGTTGAGAGACTGCGAGAAATTGTGCAGAGAGTGCATATTATAATCACACTGACACAGCCTTTGCCCAAGCAGTCAGCCACTTTTGTGGCCCAGAAATAGTCCCTGATTGCTGGGTGTCAGTGAAGTCAGCGGAAGGTGGTTATTGCCACCGAAAAAGAACAAATCAAGATAGCGACGGTTCCTCTCGATGTCTCGCTTTTATAAATAGTTGCGCGGCACTAGGCCTATAAAGAGTAAATCCATATAAAGTACTGGCCCTATGTTTGACTGGGGTTCTGTTGGCAATAAACTTCCTGTGAACTGGAAGACTGGCAATAAACTTCCTGTGAACATCACAATAGGTCACTATGGTAATGTCGCAAATTGACACATTGCTGTTGCTCCCCTGTTGATGCCAAAGACCTCACTGGCTGGGATTGTGGGACCTCCGATGCGACAAAACTCTGGGTTTAATTTAGTGGGAAAGGCTGTGGAATTTGGTTCTGCGTAGGTTTCAAAGGTTTCACAGTCACTCCTCTATTTTCCCTAACTAAGCAAAAGGCAAAGCAGAGATTTTCCATTTAGTACAAAACCACCTAATTGTAACTTGTTTTGTCATGCTATTTAGGACAAGGACAGCACTGTACCCTCCATCTGGTGGTGTTTCAACACTTTCACCTTAATTGCTGGGAACTGACCTTTCAAGAAGTCCCAACAGCGGAGTGTTGGTTGGAGCTGCTTTCTTTGTGTGTCATCGTGGTGTCTGGTTATGCTCGGTAAAACACCAATTGCCATTATCATAAGACAGTACTGTACAGTTGGCTCTTGGCCCCTGTCTGGTTAAGATTCTGTATGTGTCATCGGTATCCTTACTGTGGAAAAAAAACCCTCAATTGGCTTTTGTGTTTACATTAGAGTAATGCTTACCAACCACAGAGAATATAAAAGCCTCGTCTTTTCTTTGAGTGTGTCGGAGAAATTATCTTTCTCTGCATTTCTCCATGCTTCTGTAAGTGTTTATCTGTGTTTGTGTTTCAGACATACATATACATACATCAGAATGCTTTAAAGCAATCGCCCTTTGTTTGTCTTGTTCGGTGGAAATGCATCTGTGTGTGTGTGTGTGTGTGTGTGTGTGTGTGTGTGTAATTAGCTTTCGGGTCAAGGGCTACATCAGTGTCTCAGGCCAAATGTTTCTGCAGGAGTAAAGAAGGCTAATTAGCCCTGAGCTCCAAGAGGATCCGCTGCCGCAATGTATGATAACAATCTTGGCCCTTCACGGCTCCGAAGTTTGTTTATCTCTCCCACGTAAGAGTGGGTAAAGAGGAAGAAGAAGAAGAAGAAGAAGAGAAAGCAGAGGAGGAGATTGAGGAGGAGGAGGAGGGGAGGGAGAGAAAAGCAAAGTGCGTGATGAAAGGTGGCCATGAAAAGTGAAGGCATCATTATGCGGCTGGTCGGAGCTGATGAGCTGCTGGCCTTATTAACAGCGGCATTTTTAAAACTGTGCCGGTGGCCGGCAAAGCAGGGCAGCTTATGGCATTGTCCACTGTGAACGTCCTCTACCGATAGTCCTAATGAGGCGGGTACTGGATTCAGAGCATTGAGCGTATGGCTAGCTTTGGCTTTACCACTGCTTCAAAGCTGCTAAGCTTGCAAGCGTTGTCTCCTGTCCTCTTCTCTCAACCAAGGACCTTGGTACTTAACCACGGTCCATTCTCTTCGTGGAAATGATCATTGTGCTTTGTCTTTGTCTGTGGAGTTTTTTTTTAATTATTATTGCATACTATTTCGAGAACATTTGAGACCATACACGTTTGTCCTTAGAGACCAGAAGTTAGAGGTCTCTGTAGAAGACTACAGTCTAAGTCCTCACAAAGGCCTTGGGAAAAACATTGATATCCACAGTTTTTGTCTTAGAGAATAAATCTTAAGTAAAGAATAGCAATATTTTCACCCACCCAAATTTCACCTGTCTTCCCGTGTATGGTTGACTTTGCGTTCCACCAAAGGGGGGATGATAGCTGCAGGGTCAGTTCCTCTGGATGGGCACCAGGGCCACACGACTGATAAGCCTCTCGCCTCTACAAGTGTTATCTGTCCAGCTCATCCCTGAGAGTGGCACCACACTGAAATCAATGGCTCCTCCGTCATGCACTCGGGCAGGTGTGGCCACTCGCCTCCTGGAGGACTGGGATTAAATGTCAGGTTGCTGAGGTCGACACTCCCAATTCAGGGGGGATGAGACAGGCCATTTAAAATTTTACTTTTGTAGACTTATGGTAAGGAAATTTTAAAAAAATCTGTCTAAATTCATTAGATTGTAAGCTTTATACCCTTTCTAATGGAAGGAGGATGTCTACATGTCTGTCTCTAATGACAGCCAGACCTGAGGTACATAGGAAGTATTGGTGTGTCCCCTATCCGGTGCAGATCTGACTACTTGCTAGTTAGGTTGCCATCAGGCAGAATAACCATGACAGCGTAGCTTTTGTGTTTTCACAGACAACAGAAGTCAGGCAGTGGTGCTCTCAATTCAAGACATCACAGTGTGCGTGTGTTTTGGGGAAGGGGGGTAAAACATCCTTGAGAGGGAAATCACATCTGGTATGCCACAAATGCATTGTACATCTCTTGAGCATTGATGAATTAAAACTGGACTCCCCTCATTCTCTCTCTCCCTCTCTCTCTCTCTCACTCTCTCTCTTTCTTACCACTCCTGCGTCAGTCCGATGTGCACTATCATCAGACAAATACTTGAAAGCCTGCCAGTATCAAAGCCTGAGTGGTTTGCTGAAAGTGGCTTTGTTTGTTAGTCAACACAGGCTCGCCCTGTGAGCAGAACAAAATAGGCCTCTTCTCCATATGCGCCCTGTGAAGTGTCTCTGAGATTGATGCATTCAATAGGAATCACATGAAAAGAAGTTTCTTAATTTTCCAAGTGTGGGGTAGGGTTGGGAGAATTACATTATGATTGAGATCTTTCATGAAAATAATTTACAAGGACTAGGATATCATCTCTAATAAAAAGATTAAGCATTAAGATCAAAGCCTTTGTGACAGCAGGTATAAGTGAATGGGGTTTGTAAATGGCCAGGCTGAGGTGGAAGACATCAGGTGTGGTGAACACACTTGGACCGGAAACTTCTACTGCAACATCAGAGCTCTTCAAATGAATATCAATATCCTTCCATTTAAAGACACAGACAGAGAGCCACCATATGTGGAATCTTTCTTATGCAAGATTGCCCTGGTCTCTCAGTTCTTGGTAAAGTGGGTGAATAATGTACAAGTTAACTTGGAATAGCCTGTTTCCTTATTTCTCTTATCTCTCACAATGATTCTAAATATAGTAGTTGTAGTATCTGTGGCCAGGGTGAGTAGGTGCGACTGTATAAATCCAGGTGCTAGTAAATTGGGATACATGCACGGCACGTTAATGTTCATCTTTAAATTATCATGGTTGGAATAAAAGAGATGCAGAAAATAGCATAATTAACAACAAACAAGCAACAGTCATACCGAGGCTAACATATGAGTAAAGTATTTCATTTTTAAAAGAGGAAACCAGGTTGTTTTGTGTAGAAGCAGGCGTAGCAGAGCAACTGAATACACACATATATCAGGGCTTCTTCAGTTAGGCCCACAACATCATTTAGAAAAGAGCGCACTACTAACACATCTATGCTTATGACTTTATATCACTGAATTAATTGGAAACGCCTTTGCAAATTTGCCCTTCAGTTCTAATCAACAACCACTACAGTAATAGAGGTTATTCATCAAACCTCGATCAACAACAGTAACGACTAATACATGAATAATTATGATGTCGCAAATGAAATGCAAATAAAAATGTGTGGCATTATGTAGACTACTTTGGTATTTTGTGAGCTAATACAAATACAGCTAAATACAAAGACACGTGGAATAACTGCAAACAAAACACATTCATGTCCAGTTGGAGTGACCAACTAACAACCAACTAGACCCTCGTCCTTTTTCATTTGTTTCGAGTACACTGTGAACATTGCGTACACACATAAATGTTCCTAGGAGGTAATTCTCAGTGAACAAACATGGACGTTGGAAATTTGCCGTATTTGCACACACAAAATCTGAAAAAGCATTCAGATTTAAAAGCTGTTTGTTAAAACCCATACAAATGTGTCTGCCTTGAATGATCATTGAAGTTGAATGCACCTCTTTTATATGTGTTCTAGGATCAGTTGTCTTCTATGGAATTTCCCCTTTAAATTGCTGTACTTTATCCATAAAGAACTGGCCTTAGAATTATAATAACTACAGTCAAAGCACAACTACAGTCAAACTGCAAGTGACTTGAAGATCAGCAGGGCCATTGAGTGGAAACTCATTAATTAATCCATATAATTTATGTTTTCCACAAATTATGTCACATTCACAAACATCTCTTTAAAACACATAATCAACAAATATCACTGGGAGGAAATGTAAGATGAGCTCCCCAATGACTGGAAAAACTAATATTTACAGACATTTTTAGGCCACATTAGCTGCCTAGCAAGCACAATGCAATGTAAATTCACATTTCCATATATTATGATTTTTAAAGATATGCAAATGATCTGCCATAATTAAGAACTGAAATGTAATCTTCTGCAGGCTTCTCCGGCAAACGAGCATCAGCCCTCTGTCAGGAGGGAATTAGCGAAACAAAAGCTGAACTTTCCCTCATCCGGTCTGCAACCGGGCCTGTTGGCGGCATCTGCATTCTTCATTAATAAACATTTAAACCTCAGACCCTTTTCTGTACTTCCTTAGATAATCCTCCCTAAGAGAGCTTGATGATTCAACAAGACATTTTGGGGTTGTTGAAGAATATACGGCAGCAAATACAGTGTCTTAGACTCCTCTGACAGTTTACTTGCCTCCCGGGATTGGTAAGCAAAATCAATCGGTTCAGATTGAGGACACATGTTCCTGTTCCACTGCTCAATAAGGAAAGCAAGGTGTGTAAAATACCAAGGTCATCTGTACTAGCCAGGGACCTCACATTTATTCTGATAAAATGGACATTTATTCATTTATACTTCTTTATTTCACAGTAAACAAAGCAAAAGAATAAATGCATACTTGAACTGTACTAAGTCACCAAGGCTAAGCGCTAAACCTGCTCAATAGCTTATATGGAGCGAGGTGGAAGTCGGTGTGCATCTCAGCGACTGCGTCTCTCCAGTCCTGGGTGAGGGTGAGAGAGAAGCCTGCTCTCAGCTGTTGACATCCGTCAGTGTGGCGTGATGATGACAGAGAGTGAGGACGCACGTCAGCGCGGGTTCTGTCTCGGTCTTGTTCGGCCCGCGCTCTCCGGTCCCAGCGTTCATTCTACGAGGCTGGAGGGCTGTCGGAGCCACTTAAATTCTGTATTATCTGCAATTTACTGTCATCTAGACATGTGGGCCACACAGCTGAGCCCCCTCACTCCTAATTCCTGCTCCTGAGTGTTTTGTTCTTCAAGCACGCCTCCCCCTCCTCCCATCAACCCCCAACACCATCTTGCCGTCCCTGGCCTCTACTGAAAATAATCATAAAAAATACACTATTCAGGTTGAAAGGGGGTGGTTAGGATTTACCTCTTCGTCTCCTCTCCACTGCGGTTTACTAAAGAGACAAAAGAAACACTTTCTGTAGCCTGTGTTCTCTGCATGCAGGTTTCTGAGGTTGCTTTTAGCCTTGCAGGTCACAGGAACACAGTTACAGGAATAGCCTGTGGCACTGTGGAATAGTCATAGCGAAAGTGTAAAGATATGTTGTGTAAGATCAAGCATGCGATTTATTCACCATAAAGGAAATAAAATAGGCGTCTCAAACTCAAATTACATATGAGACACTTTCCAGGTGGTCTGCTGTTATCCCTAAAACCGCCAGATGAATATAGCTAGTTGCACATGGTCATTTAACAACATATGTGTGTAATTTTATCAAGTAAATTAAAATTTAATTAGCAGCTTGTGCTTAAGGGCACACCTGTGCACCAATTTCTATATTCGGCCACTGTAGGCCTATTTGAGACTGATGTTTGTTTTCTTAATAATGTACCTTTTCTCGGCAGACGATATTCGCAACCTGCAGCTAACATTTAAGGATACAAGGATACAAGGAAGTTTATTGTCACATGCATATAGTTACTGGAAGTAAGAAATGCAGTGAAATTATGTCTGGTGTCAGCCTATTTGTGCATTAATGGGGGGATAAAGAGTGCAGTAGAAGAGGGGTTTAGTAGATTAAGTGGCAAGGGCTGCATAAAAAAGGTGGGGGAGGATTGGGATTCCTTCAGAAACTGTTCCTCATTGACTTACTTTGCCTATTGCTTTGCTTACCATATAACTGGTGTCATGGCTTCATCACAGTCTTTTTTGGGTCTTGGGAAAAGTTCTACTGAGAGACATACCGTAACTTTCAGTCCTTCAGAAACTGTTCCTCATTGACTTACTTTGCCTATTGCTTTGCTTACCATATAACTGGTGTCATGGCTTCATCACAGTCTTTTTTGGGTCTTGGGAAAAGTTCTACTGAGAGACATGTCTGTGAAATTATAATGCTTCTCTCTCTCTCTCTCTCTCCCTCTCTCCTTTTGGTTGGTTGACCAATGCAGCATTATCTAAACAATTGATGTTAGTTGAGTATAAGTATAAGTATATATACTCTTTTGATCCCGTGAGGGAAATTTGGTCTCTGCATTTATCCCAATCCATGAATTAGTGAAACACACTCAGCACACTCAGTGCCTTGCTCAAGGGCACTTCAGCCGCTTCCTACTAGTCGGGGTTCGAACCGGCAAACCTTCCGGTTACAAGTCTGAAGTGCTAACCAGTAGGCCACGTCTGCCCCAAAAGTAGGCCACGGCTGCCCCAAAGTTGAGCTAGCCAATGTGCAATGGTGCTCTGTACATTAGCGTCTACAACACATATTTCACCTATTATTTTACCTTTAGCAATGTAATACATGCTTGACTAATGATTATCTTGCTTTTAACATTCCACTGTCGGTTCCTTTGTATGTCCCAAGTGCTAATAGAATATTATTACAAACAGATGTTCTATGACAATTGTTCATTTACAATAACATAAAATGTGCAAATAACAAATCAAAACTTTATGTTTTTATCTTAAGGAGTTAAGATGACACCTGTCCTACATATTCAGTGTGGTGTTCCAGTTGCTCTTGTTGCAATCTGCTTGAGGTTGAAAAGGGAAATGTGTCTGTCAGGCACCAGCTCCAAGTTATTGGCCCACCATGTGTCAATCTCACTGACATGCCACACACACACACACACACACACACACACACACACACAAACAAATAGCTCTGTAAAATCTTACAGAACTTCAGCTCTATTTGTCCCACCACAGCTATGCATTTATGTTATTCAAATTATACATATCATGAGTGTGTGTGTGTGTGTGTGCATGTGTGTGTGTGTGTGTGTGTGTGTGTGTAAATAGATTTAATTGCCTGCGTTCCGACCAGACCTCTGATTAATGATTCGCTCCCAAACATGTTTTCTAAAATAGCACTCCCCAGCATTGTGCTTAGATCCAGCTGTGTTTTATACAGAGGATCCTATTTCCTCAAATGCGCTGACGGCACAACCACAGTCGTGGCTCTTACAGGGCCTGCGGAGAGGGGGGTTGGGGTTTTGGGAGGCTGTGTGGTTCGGCTAGCTCAGCCTTTACATGTGGAGTGATTAACAAACTGCACAGACAGATGGCTTTTTGGAAGACATCAAATGCAGGCCTACAAACAGACCATAATATCAATCTTTGAAAGGAAAAAACAATCATCGTCGGTTGTTATGTGTAACTCAGATTCTTTCAGTGTGACTGCTACAGCAAAGACCTGTTGAAAATAATTTTGCATCGGAAAGACAGTCGTTTCTGCTAATAGCTATAGCTTTTGTGTACATAATCTGAGTATGAATGGTTGATTTAACCTGAAATAAGACAGGCCTATTCTCTAATGCACAGTTTGAGAGTGGTACAGAGTCATCACCTAACATCTGATGAGAGTTAAGTCTCTACGTTTCTCCTCTGCTCTGCTCTCTACTCTCCGTTGTGGTCTGACAGTTTCCTTTTGTGTTTACCGACCTACGGACTGGTATGCCTGCTGCAGCCTCAGCGCTAGCCGCGGGTGAGTTATGGTGTCCGAGACAGCGCCAGGTCATCAGTCGGCGCCGTGACATGGAAAGTCTCCGGCACGTTCTTTGTGGTTCGGCTCGCAAGGCTAGCGGCTTTCGAGCAGCCCATGAACTCGGTGTCAGATTGTCTCTTAGGAAAGATACAGAGCGGTGCGGAAAGATCTGGAAAGATATTTCCAGTTTTTTTTTTGGAGTGCTTGAGCCACTAATCTGATTGTTATTTTCCACCTCTGGTGACAAGAAAGATCTAGTCATGTCAAAAGCAAGACCATAGTGGTCTGCTAGTTGTCTCGTGTTTTTGTTGTTTAAAAATGTGTAATATGTAATATGTCACAATACCAACATGGCTAAAAATGACAAAAAAAACCTGGAGATCCCTTCTAAGGATTCTGAGGTCAGTCTAAAATGAAGATAAATTCCCCACTGTGTGAAATGGTTGATTGCTTTAACATGAGATGTGATTCAACTGTTTTTATGACCCAGTTAGGACTAGGGTCTATAGCTGAGCTGCAACTCAACTTTAAGGAGAATGAGACCCGCACACACACACACACACACACCACTCACTACATGGGTATGTCACTGTTTCTTATTTACTCCATGTGAGGTGGGGGATGGAAGGAGAGAAAATGAAATTGAACGTTTTTAATTATGACAGTTTTGATCTCCACAAACACGGGGCTTTGGCAAATGTGAGGGAGCAATTAAAAAGTAATTCATGTTCCTTTCGCCAAACGGCGAGGGTTAATTTAAAAGCGAGGTTTCCAAGGAGTGTCTCTAGCTCCACAGCTTTATGGCACACAATTAGCAGCGGTTACCCAACGACTGCTAGCTGTCTAAACAAACCCAACTGCGTTTCCTAGTAAAACACTTTCACAAGTGTGTTTTTTTTTTTATCTCGTCATGTTTTTCTCCATGCAAAAGAGACACGCTGAGGTTAGCTCCTGGTTGGGAGTCTCTGCCGATATGTTTGTTTATGTACAAGAGAGGAAGAGCACAGATCTGGTCAAAACTGGACCCTAACTAGGGACACCCTAACAGAAGGAGGAGGAGGAGGAGGAGGCAGGAGACAGAGAGACAGGAGACAGAGATTCAGAGGTGTAATTTTGCCCAGAGTCGAGAGCCTCTGTTATTTTCTGTGCATGACAGATTGGATTACTCTTTATAAAGCAAACCAATCTATCTTAATGTGTGTGGTTTAAAACAAAACAAAAAAACTCCAGAAAGGAGCCTGATTTGTCATATGAGCACAAACACTTCTGCAGTGGCAGTTATAATCTCTGCAATGTATTATTGGAGACGTTTGCCTAGTCAGAGCTGGCAGTATAAAACCTTGAATTATAGACTTGCCAGTTGGGTCATGTCATGTAAAAAATATGTATTTTTAAATGTTCCAGATTGGACTCACACACACACTCTCTCACACACACACACACACACACACACACACACACACACACACACACACACACACACACTCACTGACATGGGTATGTCACTGTTTCTTATTTACTCCATGTGAGGTGGGGATGGAAGGAGAGAAAATGAAATTGAACGTTTTAATTATGACAGTTTTGATCTCCACAAACACGGGGCTTTGGGCAAATGTGAGGGAGCAATTAAAAAGTAATTCATGTTCCTTTCGCCAAACGGCGAGGGTTAATTTAAAAAGCGAGGTTTCCAAGGAGTGTCTCTAGCTCCACAGCTTTATGGCACACAATTAGCAGCGGTTACCCAACGACTGCTAGCTGTCTAAACAAACCCAACTGCGTTTCCTAGTAAAAACACTTTCACAAGTGTGTTTTTTTTTTATCTCGTCATGTTTTTTCTCCATGCAAAAGAGACACGCTGAGGTTAGCTCCTGGTTGGGAGTCTCTGCCGATATGTTTGTTTATGTACAAGAGAGGAAGAGCACAGATCTGGTCAAAAACTGGACCCTAACTAGGGACACCCTAACAGAAGGAGGAGGAGGAGGAGGAGGCAGGAGACAGAGAGACAGGAGACAGAGATTCAGAGGTGTAATTTTGCCCAGAGTCGAGAGCCTCTGTTATTTTCTGTGCATGACAGATTGGATTACTCTTTATAAAGCAAACCAATCTATCTTAATGTGTGTGGTTTAAAACAAAACAAAAAAACTCCAGAAAGGAGCCTGATTTGTCATATGAGCACAAACACTTCTGCAGTGGCAGTTATAATCTCTGCAATGTATTATTGGAGACGTTTGCCTAGTCAGAGCTGGCAGTATAAAACCTTGAATTATAGACTTGCCAGTTGGGTCATGTCATGTAAAAATATGTATTTTTAAATGTTCCAGATTGGACTCACACACACACTCTCTCTCTCACACACACACACACACACACACACACACACACACACACACACACACACACACACACACTCGCTGACATGATGCAAAGGACCAGAGTGCAGTCAAGTGTGCTGCAGACAGAAAGTGACTTGGAACAGACTCAACTCTGCGGCCTTTTGGTGAAGGAATGCAAACACACTCACACGGACGATGCACAAAGATGGAAAATAGAAATGAAGAGTGGGTGAACAGATGAATAAAGAAAGAAAAGAGAATGAGAGAGGGAGCTGAACAGAGACAGAGAGAAAGAGAGAGTGAAAGAGAGACAGAGCTTGTGAAGGAGAAAGAGAGGAGAGAGTTGAGAACAAGATTTAGGGGATGAAAGAGCGACAGAGAGGAAGAGAGACAGAGAAGATGATGGAGGCTGACACACTTCATTGGTTCCTCCGTGACCTCTTGTGCTCAGGAGGGGGGCTGTATGGTCCTGTGCTGTCCTGTGCCGTGCTCTTTTTTGGTGCTGTGCTGTTACAGTATATGCTGTGATGTTCTCTGCTGTCCTGTATAGTAATGTGCTGTGCCATGCCAAGCCGTTCTGTACTACGCGGTGTTGTGTTGTGTTGTGTTGTGTTGTGCTGTGCTGTGCTGTGCTTTGCTGTGCTGTGCTGTGCTGTGCTGTGCTGTAATGGGATGTGATGTGCTGTGCTGTGCTGTGCTGTGCTGTAATGGGATGTGCTGCACTGTACAATGCACTATAATACTGTACTGTGGTGTATTGGGGATACTCTGCGGGGTTAGTAGAGTCTCAGAGTTTAACCTTGTTCAGGCCAGCCTGCCCCCGGCCCCCAAACACACACACATACAAAGGCTAGAGCTAACAGGCTCTCAGTCAGTCTGTTTCTGCAGCCCTCCTCTGCCCTCGCGCTGGCCTTGAGAAAATGTGCTACTGCCTGGCCTGTTTCTGCTCACACAAAATGTGTTCAACAACCACTTCAGTGTGTCCATGGTATTTTCAATGGTGTATACACCGTTTGTCCATAAGCCCTTAGAAAGACCATGTATGAATGACTTGGTTTCTGGGGAACATAAATATGTCAAAGATGAGGTCAAGATTCTCTCTTTTTTCTTTTTTGTAAAATATGGTTAATAAAATAAGGATAACTCCTAAAGCTGAAAGATTTCTGTAAACACATAGACAATCTATCTGAGCACCAGGACAAACGACACTACATCGATCTTGAAAGAAATTTAGGATATACATAAAAACATACTTGTTCTTTAGTTTATGATATATTCTGTGACATCATTACACAACATCACAGCTGAAATTATCGAATGATGATTGATGATTGAGCCACCAAATTTGATTCAGTGGTAATGATTGCTGGGCTGTGTTCCTATGAGATTGGAGAATGTTGGGTTTTTGTTATACAACAGCGCATCCTAGTGGACAGGCATGGTTATGAAATAAAGGCGATTACACATTCTCTACACTGCTTCTCCCTATGAACACATGTTCTTCTCCCATGACCAGAGATGCTGAGAAGAGTTTGAGGATTTTACATTTTGTTTTGAGAGAATTTTAACATGCATTGAATGAAAACTAAAAATCCTGCTTTTAAAATCCATATTACAACATAATATGAAACAGTTCAGCATAATTTGGAATATACATACAAACATAAGTAACTCTCACAAGATCACATTCCCCCAGAGGCAAAAAATAGAACCTATAAATCTCTTTTCATTTTATGGGAAAGCATTTAAATGGAGTTTAACCTTTAAACAACATAAGCATTTGCTTTTAATATGCTCCTAAAGTCCACCATATAGAAGACCCTAAGCTCTTGAACTGATGGAGAAGGCCATTGCGGAATCCTAAAGACAGCGCTTGAACCATGAGAATCACGGCAGCAGCTTCTCTCCCAGAGGTCGAAGGTTAATGTCAGCCAATGCCCCTTATTCCTGGGAAGGAGAGATTCATGGCAGTGGCCACATATTCTCTCTGAATTTCACAAGCCAAGTATTAGCTTTATTTATGCAGCTCAGCACACAGTATGGGAATATATAGGATGGACAGGCAAGGGTAACCCGATACCTCATCTTCACGGCACGTTTGTGTATTTTCAATTGGCACAGAGGCAGCTTAATTGTGTTATCGTTTCCCATCCAGACATGTTTATTAGTGGATGGCTTATTAGTCATGGTGACTTGGGTGAGAAATTAAACAGATCATGATATGTTTTCATTGATAATATTGTACGTTTTTCTATGGGATCTTTCTCTTTTCTTCCTCCATCAACACTGGTGTCCTCCCTACTGATGCAGGAGTCCGGAGGTTCAGTCTGATTTACACAGAAATTGCTGCAGCCTCCAAAACATGAGAGCAAGCAGCCACTGTGATGGCATTCTCTAAATCAAATTACTGTTTCCTCTCTCCCTATCACATTACACCTATAGTGTTTTATTAGATGTGCGATTGTAATAAGATTAATCCACATTAATATTGTGAAATGTTTCTCTTGTGTGGCTGTGTTGAAGCTGTGGGCCCTGAAATGCAGCACCTCAAGGTAACATAAGAAATATAACAATATAACAATTTGACAGGACATAATATGTATTATAATAAAGCATATTGGAAATGTATGCTCCAATGTAATTTTATTTATTTGTAATGGGTGCATAGGTTATGATAATTATGTGGTTAGTCCTCAAAGCTTTGTTTTTGATGAATGTGTTTCTTCTCAAGCTCAAAGATTAATAACAAAAAAGTCTTATTAAAAGCATTACATATGATTTATTTGGAGTCTACTGGAAAATAATGCAGCCATGTGTGTCTATGGTGATAGAGCCATACATTACAGTAAAACACTGCAATATGCCTGAACTCTTTTTGGGACTTCTAGAACTCAAATATTTCATGCACCGATTAAATTCAAATTGTGCTGTCTGATAAATCTCCAAAAAGCATTTCTGATTTTATACAGTGATATTTTGAAAAAAATTGTGCTAAATTGCATATCCAAATACACTTTTAAAAGGGTGAGCAATGTGCTTTCACATCTTTCTGTCTATTTCATTTGATGATTTAGACAGATTGTATCCTTCTTCAGACATCTCCACAGAAAAGCATTTGGCACAGGCATTGACTACGTGTGCCCCGGCTTTGCACCGAATCTATTCCAGAATCAGCAGATTTCTGGGATATCAATCAGCAGTGGCTGACTGCACATCGGGAGCACTGGGACATCTCCTGGTGGTGTGCATGATGGTCATTCTGCCTGCCTTAAACAGTCAACTTGACCAGCACCAAAATCACCCCCATTATTCTCTGTTGAATTGCTCATAAAGTACTTGTCACATAGATATCACATGCAAATCACATGAAACCATATGTTTTCTTAGATAGAAAGGCTGTTGCAGGTATGATTACATTATGTGATGCCAGATATCAGTATCCTAAGCTGTCCTATAAAAGGAAATATATAGCATGTATAGATGGTCTTCATAACGACCAAGATAACAGCTTTAAAGTAAAGGTAGTAAAATTACCCTGAAAATCAGGTTAGCCTACAAAAATAGAGGTCTGGTGGTCTGCGTGAAAGGGTGGCCTGGAACAAAGTCAATTTCCTGGCCTGAGTTATTGTCCTACTTTGCTTTTGCCTAGCATGATTATATATCCTTAACTAGCATGATTATCATATATATCCTTAACTAGCATGATTATATATCATTAACTAGCATGATTATCATCTACAGTATATCATTAACTAGCATGATTATCATATATATCCTTAACTAGCATGATTATCATCTACAGTACTGTATATCCTTAACTAGCATGATTATCATATATATCCTTAACTAGCATATATCCTTAACTAGCATGATTATATATCCTTAACTAGCATGATTATCATATATATCCTTTACTATACCAAAGGCAGGTCGGATTGTAGGTCGGATGTCAGCAGATCAGATAATAATAGAATAATAAATAGAATACAACATACCATCACTATACATTTAAATAGGCTTTTTGGATTGTTCTATGAATTGGAATAATATTTCTGCTGATATGTCAGATCTCAGGGTTGTGACCTGGCTGTAGGGAGAGTAGACTACCTTTACACGCTCTCTCACCCCCCCACACACACACACACACACACACACACACTTTCTCTCACTGTCATGTCCATATAATTCTATAAAGTCTTCAGATACAAATGCAGAGGCTGAGGGGAACAATAACAGAACAATAGCAATCATCGTCATCAAGGAAGCAGGATAACATCTTCAACATAAATAAATAGAACATACATACATCTTTCTCTTCTTCTCTTTCTTCTCTCTCTCTCTCCATCTCTACCTGCTGAGTAACACTGAGGCGTCCCATGACCTTTACCTGCTAATTCCTGTGATACATAAATGTGATCTGCTCTCTCCCTCTCTTTCTCCCTCTCTTTCTCTCTCTGTCTCAGTCTCCCTCTCTCTCATCCCCTCCGGCCTGCCTGTCTCTCTCCACTCCTCCATCCATCCATCCTGCCCGGTTTGGTCCTCATTACTGCCGTTCCACTGTCACCTAATGTCACTGTCTAATTACTACGCATCCTGCTTTGTCAGATCATGACGTGACACCTGCAGCTCTCCACAGCACCAGCTGCTGCTGCTGCCCCTTCTGCACATACACACACACACACACACACACACACACACACACACACACACACACACACACACACACACACACACACACACACACAGCCATAGGCATAGACACACACATACTCAGTGTGGACACTCGTCTCTCTCTCTCTGTCTCTCTCTCTCTCTCTCTCGCGTTCTGTAGGACTCAATCCTGCTGTGTTCCGGAAACAGGCAGACGGGCCGAATGGTCATTAGAGAGCTAGCTGTTAACAAGCATCGACACAATGGCCAATTTCACTTCCTGACAGACCCGCAGAGCCACTGGCGTGGGAGGCTGTGTCGTCTCTCAACTTACACAACGGAGAGAGTTGC
The DNA here is from genome assembly GCF_017589495.1 of Alosa alosa. Lineage (NCBI taxonomy): Eukaryota > Metazoa > Chordata > Actinopteri > Clupeiformes > Clupeidae > Alosa > Alosa alosa. The sequence continues at coordinate 25,160,940 of NC_063204.1, forward strand.
TGTTGCTCGGCGCATGTGTGTGTGTGTGTGTGTGTGTGTGTGTGTGTATGTGTGTCTGTGTGTGTCTGTCATTTGCACTCCTGTATTCAGTTAATGTTGTGGCTAATTAGACATGTATGTCAAATGGTTGACTTAGAAAAGATTATTACTTACCCTTTAAGATGTGATAGATAGATAGATAGATAGATAGATAGATAGATAGATAGATAGATAGATAGATAGAAAGAAAGAAAAAAAAGGGAGCGAAGGTCAGACAAGGGTTGGAGAGAGACAAAGAGTGAAAGAGAGAGAGAGAGAACCTTTGAGATAAATTAGAAATGATGGTATGCCACTGCCCCATCAGGCCTGAATCCATCACTGTCTGTGTGAGCTGTGTGAACGCAGTCTGTGGAGAGCTCCTCCACTTCCACCGCAGAATCCCTTTCAGTCCCCAGAGACCCAGCATCACGCTGCCCACACATGCAAACCCTCCCACGGCCCCTAGCACATGACTGGGCCCTCTCTAATGGATACATCTGAATTCAGTCCTGGTCTGGTAGTTCCTGAACAGACTGCACATATTGCATTTTTTATATAGCTGCAACCATGATAGATTCCCCAGGTTTGCGGTCCACGTGTATCATGCTTAGGAATGCAAGCGCAGAGGCATGCATAGCTGAGAATTGGAAATTTGCTAGAATTGCTGGAGCCCATCTGCAGTTTCCTAAATTACCACAAGGGGGTGGAATAGTGTGACACCCTGACATGAGCTTTCTCAGTGGTGTGGAGAATTGATGCTCTGCTTGTCAGGGAGAATATTTCCCTTCAGCTGGCATTGTGACATCCTGCCACTACACCAATAGTTGGCCTCTAGTGACCATGTGGAGATCCAGCTTTCAAAGAATGAAGAGGGAAATTGACATGGGGGAGTCTGCACATAAACAACCATGTAAACTAATGACTGAATACCTCCCCTTCCTCTGGAAAGGCTCCGAGTCTTGTTATCACCTTCAGATAAGTTGGCATCCCCCTTTCTTTAAATCTGTATAGGACTTTTGGTTTAAATCTAGTACTTAAAAAGTGGGTAAACCCCATGCAAACACTGAAAGCTGAAACATTGAGGGGCCAACTGGTGTTTTTTGACAAACCATAAATCATAATATTATGTTGTGAACGCATTTCTTACATTCACTGAGTGTTCCACTCACAGTACTAATCACTGAATAGACTGGATGGCTTATGAGAATGACAGCTGCTTATTGGTCATTCTCGTATACCATCAAAATTAATTTGAAGGTCATATAACTATTTGTTTACAGAAATACCTCCAAGAGGCAGATTGCTGAATACTGTTGCTTTAACTCCAGTTTCATCTTGGACTTGAATGCTTGGATGCTTGAACAACAGGGATGAGTATAGCCTGAGAACTGAAATCTGAAGAGAAATGTTCCATTTTTATGCAACTGTTTGCAGCCTACTGGAGTCCAGTTTGATAAATGATTAATGTGTCTGTTTCTGCCACCCAGGAAAGGTCAGCCTGTGGTTTTGTTTGGTCTGAATGCGGCAGGGCTTACATTAAATGGCAAATGTCACTTTCAATGAAGCTTTTCAGAGAATGAAAAATGGTGAAAATATTCTAGCAAGAAAAATATAACAACATAATGTTTGATTTCTATACTTTTTTATTCTTGGTAAAGCATATAACAGCATATTTTTAGGAAGCCATGAAGGAGGAAGTCTATGTCTCCCACTGTGAAAGGTATAAGCTGTCTGTGTCTAAGCATATGGGTCAAGCATCTTAACATTACAGCCTGGACTTTCAGATTAGGCCTGGAGCGAAGGCTGCAGGAACTCCACAATATAGACCTTCATATACCAACCACCTAATCGTAAAAGTGAATTTTGATTCCAAATCGTAAAAGTGGATTTTGATTCCAAATCATCTTTTATTGCCGTATTTGAATCAACTGCCTTGTGAATCCATGATATAATTAATAACATCACCCGGAAATGCCCTGTTACATATATTGAATATCATAAAACACATGGACACTGATAACTTTGAATAGTCAAAATTGAATACACACCACAGATTGCTCAATAGAAGCAGCTGGAGGCGCTGCTGAAAGCTTTATTAAGGGAGACTGTCTTAGTGTCCCTGGCCCAGATCTGGCCCTGGTGTGGCATGGCTGAGAGCCAGGTTAGGGAGCTGGTAGAATAAAGTCAAAGAGAAGGTCAAAAGCAGTTCAACGTGCATATCCCAGCGGCAGGACAGGGTGAATTCAAACACTACTGTAAAGAGGTCCCCACTCAATTCTTTCATTTTTTTGGAGCATTTTTGTATTTATGCTCAATTTTCAAAGAAAACATTGTCTGAGCACAACAAAATGTGTGCAGACTTCTTTCCAGTAGTTGGTGATCTGAAGTGTAAAAACTGCAGGTTAACTTTTTGTCCACAGGGTGGCCATGTTTTCTTGAAGACGGTCTAAGGGAGCCCAATATGAAAATCTAAAAATAGTCCCATCTAGTGGTCAAAACCAGTACAACAATAGCAGCATTTTCAATCATAATTTAGGTTAATCTTAAACCTTGCTCTCACAACAGCAAGCAGTATTCCAGCCATTCTTCCTTCATTCTGACTCACACACAATATTACACAATAACACAGAAATGCATAATTGTGAATTAGAAATTTATAACCAAAACTGCCTGATATGATAGGCCTACTGTATACTGTATGAGTAACACACAGTATTGTATGAAAATATCAAGTCAAGCGATTGTTGGTCTCTGCAACAATAGGCTTTTTACTGCACCTATAACGCACCTTTGCTGACTGGTGAGCTACTTTTCTCAGTGACATTTTGAAATGAACTACTTTATTCAAACTCCTTCACTATTAGTGATAATCACTCTTCATTATACATAAGAAGCCTTCTTGTGGATTTTAAGCACTTTTTATTACCTTTATACACAGTGTGAAAAAAAAGTATCGACCACAAACTCAATGCTTTAGCAGGAGCATCACTGTATAGCTTAAACTTTACTGATATAAAGACTGAATAAATCTCAACCATCCTATGACAGACTGAAACAGCATGAAAAACATGCCTTCTCCACGGTAGGCCTATGTCTGATCACAGTCTTGACTCTTGGTTACACGGGCAGTAGATTGACAACACTGTCAAAACTCTGACGTGGCAGTTATAGCTCTTCCATATAAAAGTGCACATGAATTTGACCTTAATAGTGTTTTTGTTTTTTCACACGATGGTACTAACACACATGCTGGTTGGATTTTTCAATGTGTTACATGGTATACTGCATACACAAAACCAGTGCAAATATTACTATATGATGGCAGCATAAAGTTAATGAATAAATATACCTACACAAAGAATACAAAAGTATTTATCCCTATACATACATATTGGTAAACAGCAGAGGGTAAGCTACAGTATGCCGTCACATACACCTACAACGCCACTGAGTGGAAAATATGTGAAGACTAACAACTTTGGCAGCTTGATTTGTCGATCAAAATCTTTGTCTAGTTATACTGTACTGTAGGTGCGGGTCAACAAGTCCAATCTGGACGACAGAACTGTCCCCCTACTGTATCCCCCACTCGCCTCGTCGCCCAAAAAACAAGTGAGCCTCCCTCGGGGACAAGTCATTGGATATCTGGCGGTGCCGCAAGCAGCCTACTGTGGCGTTTCCTAGTCAACTTTCAGCTACAGAAATGGCTGAGGAGGGGCAGTAGCAAGCCACTGGAGATGTCCACTGCGGCAGTGGAGGTGGTCATGGTAATAGCGGAAGGGTTGGGTTGTCCTCTCAGCCTTCGCCGCAGACCGGTAGCTGCCGCAGTGCTGTGGGTTCCGGCAGCTGTTTTAGGTAAAGCCCTGTTCCTGTGCCTGGGCACACAGCCAGGCGGACAGACATGGACATGTCTCTCAGCGGTTTGACCAGCGGAGCATCCATGGCCTGATCTCACAGATGAGGTTGGGGCTGGAGGAGGTTCACAGCAGGGGAAGCATAAGGGGCGGGGGGGAGATGTGCCCAACAAATGCCCTGATAGGTTTCAGTTAGCAGTTAGGTGCCCTGCTCTTTAGTCTCCTCTGGCTTCTTAGGAGGTGAGCCTGAGGAGTCCTGGCTTTGCTCCCCTTCATCATCACCACCTGAGAGAAAGAGAGAAAGAGAGACTTAAACCGCTTCATTGAACCATTATTTCAAAAGCACCTTAAAAAACAGCCAAGTCCTCATCCTGCCACATCACAATATCACCCCCACTGTTGTGCACTGCCCACCAAAGTGCAAACCAGAGTCCTCTTTAGGTTTTGGTGCATTCTCTGTACAGGTAATTGATAAATGATTGAGCATGTTCTAATTGCAGATAGATAGCTACTTTATTAATCCTGAAAGATGTTTTGGAGTGTTTAGTATATAACACATAAAGGCTTTTAGTTTTGAATGATGTGTCTAATGTATAACCATGCTATTGGCAAAAAGTGTAAAATTACACTAATTTGGTAAGAAACAAACAACCTACCAGTTTTACTGATGTTGAGCTTGGATAGTGACTCAGATAATTCGCTTGATTCGAGGTTGCCTGCGTGGATAGCATTCCTTCTTCCAGTCCTTCCTGAGGCTATGAAGTCTTCATAGGACGATGACTCCACATCAGTCATAGCTGATGCATTTCAGCAAGGTCATCTGAAAGGTAACGAAACATGACACATAATCAGGAGACAAGAAACTACAAAGAAAAATTCAAACAGTGTGGCCTAGTGCAAGGCAGTGTAGAGTAACATAGTATAGAACACTGCGGTGTAACACATATAAGGCCACGGCTTAATTATTTTATGTGTTTTAATGCAGAAAAAGACCCTGGGGTCAATTTACGCTGGAGTTACACTTTAAATATCTAAATAACTTTGCACCCCTGACCAGACGTTTCATATCGCCCCTAAGGGTGTTTAAGGGCGTGATTTTGTGATCAGAGACCAAGCGCATTGTTCGAAAGGGTTGTTCTACTGTTTCTTAATCAGTCATGGGTGCGTTTTGGCCGTGACATCTGTCATTCCCTTTAACAGCAAGCAGCCCAACTTCAAACAGCGCATCAGTATTTTGACAGTAAGCGCATTTGAAGGATTCTGCTTGCACGCGAGACAGCAAAACACGTTACTAGTAGTTTTGGCATTGTGTGCAAATGCCAAATCCTGCTGGAAAAAGAAATCAGCATCTCCATAAAGCTTATCAGCAGATATAAGCATGAACTGCTCTAAAGTCTCCTGCTAGATGGCTACATTGACTCTAGACTTGATAAAAACACAGTGGACCAACACCCGCAAATGAAATGGCTCATCAATGACATCACTGACTGGAAACGTCACACTGAATTTCAAGCAACTCTTCCTCCAGACCTTGATTTACCAAATACAAAATGTATTTTCATCTGAAAAGAGGACTTTGGACCACTGTGCAACAGCCCAGGTCTTTTTCTCCTTAGCCCAGGTAAGATGCTTCTACTTTGACACTATGAATATGACACTTGTAGCTCATTTCCTGGACATGTCTGTGCGTGGTGGCTTTTGATACACTGACTCCAGCCTCAGCCCCTCCCTTGTGAAGTGTCTCCAAGTTCTTGAATCGGCTTTGCTTTTCCTACCACACTTTTCCATTCCAGTAAACTTCCCATGAATATGCTTTGATACAGCACTCTGTGAACAACCAGCCCTTTCAGCAATGACCTTCTGTGGCGTAACCTTCTTGTGGAGGGTCTCAATGACTGTCCTTCTGGACAACTGTCAGGTCAGCAGTCTTTCTAATGATTGTTGCCCCTGTGTACTGAATCAGTCTGAAGGCTCAGGAAACTGACATTTCTGTGTTATACATTGTTTATTCTAATATTTTGAAATACTGTTTTTTTTATGTTTTTATTACTATTTACAAGTGCTATGAGCTATGGCTTGAAATGTTTCACTTTATGTAATTAATCTAGAATTGATTCATCTCCAGTTTGAAATGGAAAAATGTAACTTTTCCACGATATTCAATTTGTTTGAGATGCTCCTGTATTTAGTTCTGTAATCTGCAGACTTCCTTAAAATAGAACTACATCCCACAGAAAAATAATACTACACTCTAAAAAATAATACACTTACTCAACTTAAAAAAATTGAGGTAACAATTTGCATGGATCTTTTTAAGTAATTTCAACTCAAGCCGTTTTTGAGTAAATATTGTGAGACTTATATAGTTAGAACAACTGAATTATATTATATGATCAAATTAATATAATTAAGTTGGTTCAACTTAATTAAGCTTTTAGAGGACAAATCAGGTTGATTGTGCTAAACTAATTGAGTTCTTCTCACTATAAAAGTCTCACAATATTTACTCAAAAACAACTTGAGTTGAAATGACTTAAAAAAATTAAGGTAACAATTTGCATGGATCTTTTTTTAAGTTATAGTAACTTACTTCACTTCTGTCTGAATAAAAGCACACAGCAATTTAAATTTTCTGAAAGCATTGTTTATTTTTAAAGCAATGGCAACTGGTCCAGTTGTGCAATGAATGAATGTAGAGCTCCGCCTGAATTCGCCATTTATCTGTATAAAAAGAAAGGCACAATGTTAGAAAATTTACCTCAAGACAAACAACAAAATGAACAAAATCTACATGGTTTGCAGGGATTGACACATAATATTTCTCAAACTTCAAAATAAATAAATGTTGGCCTACCTATTAGGCCTATGTTCAGGTTAAGCTAAGAATGTCAAATGACCCACAAACCTTCATAAATAGTGACAATGTTAGGCTTAACTAGGGATCTAACCAAATATGATCCTCAAACACGCAGTGTTAGAACTAGCAATGCTAAAATGTTAAGCGCGGAATACAGCTGCCACGGTGAAATTTGAAGACACTAAAATTACACTAAATTTACCTTTACTAACCCAAATGATCAAAGGGCAGGCTGCAGGTAACTTTGAAGACGCCAGCTACCAAAGTCATCTTTTCAAATGGTTTAATTACCGGCAAGCAGCAGCTAGCTTGGAAGACACGATAGCTACTGTCTGTAGATAGCTAAAATCCATCTTTTCAAATATTCAAATTAGCAAAAGGGCAAGCTGTAGCGATTAATTTCATTTGAGTGTCAATGTGACAAAGATTTTGATGCACTGTGTGCCGTTGTTTGATAGCTGTTGCTTTTAAAACAAACACAAAAATAGTAGGCTAGACTACTTTTGCAACGCCTGTGATGTTCGATGCAGGCTACAGGATCCTGTGCCATAATTTCTGTTACTTCTCATGGTCTGGAAGGTCCTGAACGCTCAATCGTGTATTAGCTTTATAAGTTTGGTCAATTAGATTTTACAAGTTTCAGGAACTTAATACTTTCTATTGTTAGGTGAAAGCAAGACTGTGTGTTGAAAATCCATATATGAATAAGTTGAGACAGCTTTCTTTCTTTTTCAGTATTACAAACTCCTTAAAATAAATTGTCAACTCACCTATACATGTACAAGTAGCAAACTTAATTTTTTTATGTCGAAAATGTTCTTCATTTTAAGTTTTATCTACTAACCTCTGAATCATTTTTTAGAGTGTAGTTACTAATATTAGCTACTAATACGAGTATTCTCAGTCAGGAGTCAGGACATTGTCAAAAAAGCACAGTGTTCTTGAAATGCAACAGAAAGAACAACAATGAAGAGTGTCTCTCTCATGCGTGAAATAAAGCTATTAACAGGGTAGGAATTTCTCGGCGGCCACGACGGCCATGGCCGTCGTAGCCCCTTGCGTTGGCCGTGAGGCCCCTTTGAAAATCAGAGGTTTACAGGCCACGGTGGCCTTGGTGCCCCCTTCTTTCAATATTCTGCTTTGCGTCCTACTAATAGCGATTTTTATTTAGCCTGTGGCCTGTGAAAATAATCTTAGCATTCACAGCGCAAATTAATTTAGTCTTTTACGCAGTGGAGAAAGTGACAGCGCAAGAAAGAAAGTGCATCCAAATTCACCCATTCTCAGTTGAACTATTCGCGAAGTAGCCTATTCATCACACACATCACAAGTATCAAACGAAAGAGCTTTTTCTCAGCTTTTAAACGATGTTAGCCGACAATTGCTGTGTTGAACGGTTCGCGAGAAAAGTAAATAATATAATTCAATTTAATCATACATTCTACTGAAGGTTTTGCGTCCCATGTTCTCCCTACCCATTCATCTCGGTGGAATACTTTACGAACCCTTCTTTTAACACATGACTAACCATATATCAGAATAAACAGGAGACCTTACCGAACACAAAGGTGTAAAGCAGTCCCCTGTACCCGTTCCAGAGTAATCCAGTTTTGAATTTGCAGTAAAGTTCGACATACATGGATGTCTCCAAATTTGGGCTTTAAGTTTTACAATGTGTTTAAATTGTTCCACATGATTTCATAACGGGCCAAATACAAAATAAATGTTACAAATATCGCCTAGATATAGGTAAATCAGAGGACAGCTGACTAAGAGTTTGTGAAAGTAGCCTTAATGATCACAAAATGCTAAGCATGCATCTAGGCTATTTGAGTTTCTTAAAGCTGAGCTGTGCTTAAATTGTTCAATACATGATTTCATAACAGGCCAAATATAAAATAAATGTTATATATAGCCTAGATATCTGTAAATATTAGATGATTTACAGTTCTATGTAATATGTCATGTTTCATGTTTTTGTAATGTTTCATACAGTGATGCAGGTCTACTGCAGTGAATAGGCTAAATACAACTTTGATCAACTTTGATCATTCACTACTGTATAGTTAACTTTGGCCTTGGTGCCCTGACATGTGGCCTTTGTGCCCCCCACCAAATATGCCCAACTGAAGGCCAAGTGGCCTTGCCCCAGAATGGTGAAATTCCAAGCCTGGTGGTGACCCACCAATTTTTGCACTTCGGATCTTTCTCATGGTATTAAAGTGCTGATTAAGATTTTAGGCTTTTTAACTTTTATTAAAAAGGACTGTGAAGAAATGACAGGTAAGAGACTGGGAGCGAGAGAGGGCATGTGGGTTAGGGAAATGACCTCCGGTCGGATTCGAACCTGGGTCCTCGTGGCCACTTACACCCAAATGTGGTGCGGGTGCGCAACAGCTCCCCATCCCAACCCCCCACCCAAATAGTCATTCAAATTAGGGCCCGGAGAGGTCTATCCTCTCAGTGGCCATACTTCTAATAGCCACTAGGAGACAACATTTATTTTTATTGATAACCATGAATAAACAAACATGGCAAAACACAAAAAAAAAAACATTTACAAAGGTTGAGCAAAACATGATAAAAGACTCAGAGCAGGGTTATTATATTATTAAATTAAATAAAGAAGAATAGTGATAGTTATCCTTTAAAAACAGTAGAGACTGTTCAAGATCTAAAATTCATTCTGCCAATGAATTATACAGAGTGCCATTTTGAAGGAAACCTATTTTACCAACAAAGCTATGGCAATGACAGCAGATGCCTGTGTCAACAATAAAGTTTAATCTTGCTAATTACTCACATCTCAATACTACCCGAGTCATACCTTTAGAGCCTGATAACTCGAATAGACAAGACAAAAAAGAGATCTCTAACTGAAACTGAAAGAGTGTTTTCAAGGCAATCCCCTAAAGGACAAAAACAAAACATAACTTCAATAATCCAGGTTTAACCTACTTTTTATTGTATTAGCCTCAGTTATTATTTTAGTGTGCAGAAAGGTTAATATGTGTAATCCCAGTTGGGAAAGGGCCAAGGTTGAAAAAGGCATGGTCCATGTGTGCAATAAGATATGCTTCAGGCATGGGAATGCTATCACTGTCATCACAATGGCATTGCTTTGTGTGCTACATCTCTTTCTGTGTGTGTGTGTGTGTGTGTGTGTGTGTGTGTGTGCGCGCGCACATGAATGTGACAAAACTGGCCCCAGGTTGCAGTCAGAGTATGCCCAAGTACAGGAAAAGCACAATGATTATTTCTGTAAGTGCATCTTCGAAGCTTTGTTTCCTCTGGCATTGACACAAAGATGCACTTACAATCTCACTGAGAATAAAAGCGCTGTAGAAATCTCATATTAAGAAAAACACAAAGCATACCTGACCATTATGTTTTATATATATATATATATATATATATATATAAAATGGATACCTAATATTTACATTATTTATCAATAAAATGTCAACTGGAACATGCTAACGAGTTAAAACAACAACTTCTCACGTCTTCCTCTTACCTGTCTACATTTACATAAAATAGCACTATGTTCATACAACCTCATTATTTCATTGAATATACTATGTAATTGACTGGAGGTTTCCACGTTTGTATCCCTTAAGAAAGTGTATTGCTCTGAACTCTGCTCTGACCTATTGTGTGCTTTGTATCTAGCTTAACAGAATTCCTTGAAGCATTAGAGCCTGCGAGATATGCTCAGCCAAAATACAGAACAGCTGAGCTATATTTAGTCTGTGTTATCATCTCGACTCTGTCAGCTGTTGCATTCAAAATGGTGTCACTCGACAGGGTAAACATAAGGAGGTCACCACTATAAAGTCGACCGGCCTGTTTGGGCTGTATGCATATCTAGTAGACACATTGAAAATCTTTGATACAGACTTCCTTTCTACCTCCCTTAACATGATAAGGAGATGACTGAAGAGGTATGTTGGATAAGGCATAAGCAGATGGCTGTCAATGCTGTCACAGGGTCTTATGCCGAGCTTTTGCTGAATAATTTAAAGAGCCGCCTACATTATTCAGTGGCCAACTAATATGGGAAACAATGTCACTTGACCAGGGGAAATTATATTTGAAAACCCTTAACTACCCACTCATGCCATACAGACAATAAGACTGTTTATAAAATAAGGTCAGTTCTATGACCAGAAAATGCTTGACAAAATTGAACTAAAAGCAACTGCAGTGGTAAAGTCAAGGCACAAGTGCAGGGGCTCTCATACTTCCAGGGTCCTCTTTCTTCAGATCCACGTCCAGAAAATCAATATGGACAGTGGGTGGGTGGGAGGAAGCCCACGGGGAAGAGAGACAATTGTGAACATCGTCAGTGAGTACGGTATGCCTGGTTCAGCTGTGTTCAACAAGGCCTTAACAGTAGCCTACACCCTTCCTTCATGGGAGTGCATCTGCTGGAGCACAACAGGACTATTTGACATTATTAGACTAGTTAACAAATGGTCTTGATAAAGCTCATCTACTCAATTCCAAATGTACTCTGAGTAAAAAAACAAAACAAAAAAAATCCTGGCATGATAGCCAACTCTATGGACACGAATGAGAGGAAAGTGACAGGTCAATTTTACCAACTCAAACAAAAGAAGATTGCCTGACCCTACTGTTTGAGAAAGGGGCCGCAAGACTTTTTCAGTTTTCCGATTGCATATTACAGTTACTACTTGCAAGCAGGGATGTAGTGAAGGCTAAACGCAAGTAGTTTATCCACCTCTGAAATTTCAGAGTTTATCCACCTCTTATTAGAGTTTATCCACCTCTCAAGAAGTTGATTCACCAATTGCAACTTTTAACTTAAAAAAATTACACTGTATTATCCACATTCACAATATGTGCACTAACCATTTAATACCACTGGTATTGTTATAAACATTAGACAATAACCTCCACCGTCATCAAACATGTTCTGAATGCTTAAAAAAAAAAAAAATCCAATACCGTATGGCGCAGTCCACCTCACCGAGATTACAGAATTCATAGTTTACTCACCTCTTATTTTACCACTACATCCCTGCTTGCAAGCTGAAGGGTCTGGAAATATGCAGGCCTAATGTCACCATTTGAAAGCACAACAACAAATCAGTTTGTCATAATGTATTCTTCAGCACACTGCCCTCCTAAGTTGCTGACCTTCATAATTGCCCATTTACTAGTAAAACTCGATTGATATTAGACACTGACACGGCTAGCTCGTGTAATCTGCAGCCAAGCTGACCACCGAATCTGTCACTTCACTTGTTTCAGGCTAAGTGCAGCGTTCCAAGCACCAAATTGTAGCCTATGCTACAGTCTCTCAATAGTACGCCATTGAGGCTGGCATTGTTTTAAAAGGCGAAGCTATTGTTATTAGCCTACATAGAGCTAGCTACATTAAATAGCCAGCTTCGATGATGCGTATTTAGATCGATGTCGATGTAACAGGCTATATAAAATTCCTTTGTTCAACATGTCTGAGTAAGATGCTACTACCATACGCATGGATCCGTTATTCTGTGATGAAACGCATGATCAAATATTTCCTACTTCCGACTTAAAAGCTGCACAATTCATTCTGACAACTCCTACCTGTTTTATGCTTTGAGGTATCCGAATGTAGGCATGCAGATCGGCATCAATCAGTTGTCGCGTTCGTTTACACTTCAGAGATATGACGGGACACTTTTAGTGGTGCACACTATCTTGACAGCATGACGTTACTGTACTACATGCTGTCAACAGAAGGGACAGTGTGGGTTAGTGTAGCTAGGCTGTTCCAAATGTTTTTATGTGCCCTACTGTATTATTTTAGCCCACAGAATATTTTTCTTTTATTAAGGTGACGTAGAAATAAATAATAACGGCTATTGAGTACATTGAGGCTCTTCAGTCATTTGGGTTTGATTAATAAAAAAAGAAAAAAAAGAAAAGTTTTTGCTCACATCACTAACATATCATTAAACTGCATTGCCACAGATAGCCAAGCAATATTGGTTCATGGTCAGACAGTGAAGGCATTGTTGTCCCTTGATGCTGACATGGACCCATGGCAAAAATACTTCCACTCCATAGAAAATAGCTCGCTTGTTTTGCAGACCACAAACAAACACATGCCGATTGTTTCTAACGGATTGCATGCATGGGAAACCGACATATGCAATATGCCAGCGAGCAGAGAAGCCAGTGCATGCTTTTTAGAAACAGCTTCTTTGAGTCCCTTTTCTCAGTTCATTAGACTTCAGGCTACAAATTCAGTCTGCCTGTAAGGATATTGATCCCTATTAATGGTATTTGACATTTCGTTTTCAAAATTAGAATGATGTGGAGATTTACTTTTTTGCACGAGGGTAACTAGACCGTATGCGCGTCAAAGAGTTCTTTATGCGCGTCCTCGCCGCCGGAGAAAGAACGACCAATAACATTTCTGGATGTTGGAATGCGAAACGCCTTCTGGGACAATCCAGTTGAAGTATCATCATCGGGGCGCTGTACAGCCAGACTGAGAGATGGAGGATTTTGACGGTGAGCTGATTTTTAACAATAGAGCAAAGTGGAAACGTGAAGTTAGTATTACATGACATTTCACTTCATTTTTAGTTTGGGGCATTGCATTACTGGAATGTCATGACTTTCTCGGACACTTGGATGTTTGTTTTCATGTCCCTATCTATCTAGGGAGACGACGGTCGACCTCCATCTGTGTTCCAATTTATCATCAGACCATATATAGACTAGATGTAGAAATCAGTGGAAGTTAAGTCCACAAACACAACAGACAAGCTATATTTCCAATCCTCAATGGCTGTTCATGAATTAAAAATGAGAATGTCCTAGTGTTGTGAAATCGTAGTTGTGGCAACCGCTTAGCAGTCTTTCAATTGGTTTTGTTAGCATAGTTAGCTATCCGTGGATACCTAGCCAAGGTGTGTAACGTTACATGCAGTAAACCTTCCAGTTAATCAGTCATTCTGTCTGGTAAGGGTCACATTATGTATCTTGTGATTAATTACAGGTCTGGGTGAACATATACATACATGCACGCTGTTTAGTAGAAGCGGATATTTGGGCCAAGAAAGTGTGGCCTCTTGTCCTAAATGTCTGCCATGGTTAGCGTTAGCTTGCTGTTTTTATTGACATCTATATGCTAACATTTGTTATGACTGAAAACGCTCTGCCACAGGAACATTTTATTCTGGGGCAAGTAAGGCCCTGATGTGGCACAGATAGACACTGAGTGCTTAGATAAACACTTGACTGTCGTGATTATTTTGACAGAGCCAATGTGCCCCGCCCAGATATGCATACATATATTCATAAATTAGTTTGAAACCAGATCAGATAAATACGATATTGCAGATAGTTTTGAGCTGTTGTTACATTGTGGAATGATAATTACGCTACTCACTGCCATATGCTGAGCTAGCAAATTTAATAATGTTTTACAGATAGAAGACGTGTACTATGTGAGTGTCCTGTTAACCCATAATTTGGTGATGTGCATTGTGCACCAATCTTTTATCACACAGATCCAGACTATGTCCCACCAAATGATGAGATGGCTCCGTGCAAAATATGTGGCAGAACCTTTTTCTCCAAAGTTCTTGTAAGCATTGTCAAACTTTGCTTTGCCCCTTGTATGTTTAAATGCACTTAATCTGTCATTTAGAAAGTGTAGCATCCCTTCATCTATGGATGTTGTTGACAAATCACTGTAGCTGTTTTGTTAGTCTGCACCACAGCCCCTGCTTGTTTAGTGTATGTGTTTGTTTGAAGGTGGAGTTTCTTTACTTGTCTGTTGTAATGCCTAGCAACCAACGACACTTCACTATAAACACACAGCAGGCCGGTTTCTGCCTGGCTATCTGTAATCAGCCCTTCCCACACTGCCATATCCTTGCAGAAGAAGCATACGCCCATCTGTCAGAAGGCAGCAGCCAAGAGGAGGAAGGTGTTTGATTCTGGCAGGCAGAGGGCAGAGGGAACTGAAATCTCGACTGTAAAACCTTTGAAGCCTAAGGTAAGAGGATAGACAGGTCACAAGGGAACACATAAACAAAACAAAATATACAAACAAACAGCAAAATACACACTAAAGCAGCTGTTTAAAATGTGATGCCCCTGCCAAGCCCAGTACCCTGGTATGGCCCCAGTCTTTACTTTGCCCTGATGTCATGTTATCCCTTAAGCCGCCTTTGATTATATTTCAGTCACAAAGCACATCCAGCACTCCTAAGTCTAATAAAGTAAGTTGACTTTTTTTGACATTGTTTTCATGATTTTAGCACATAAGCCTAAGTATGGCATTTTAGAATGTTTTAAGAATAACACATTGTGATCATCTTAAGATGATCTGTATGTTTGTCTTTAATATTTTACATTGAAGATAGTAGATGGCATATTGTGTAGTCTGCTTCACCCCGTTTTGCAGCCGAAAATGAAAAGTAAACAGACAATGGAAAAGTATGTTTGTAAACATTTAGCTTACCTCAGACTAATGTTACGTACACCTCCCTCTGACAGAACCGTTATGCATCATTTGTAAGAAGGTAATGTTCTAAAGGCAATTACACATGCCAAAATCTGTTTAGGTTTGCTTTGAGAGTTTTCTCTCTGTAGATGGCCCTGTAGACTCTTTTAAAATGATTAGAATTGCCCCGTATTGCTGCTTTGCCTCATACTGTAGACAACTACACTGCATTTGATTGTCCCAAAATACCAATCATGTTAGTGGCTTGATCTTAATAGTACCACTATGCAGGGTTTGATTTTTTGGGGGGTGTTTGCCAAAAAGAAATTCATGATGATGACAAAAACAATTGGTAGATAGATGGTCCTAATATCAAAGACAGAAGTCTTAACTGTCAAGCTCATGGACCAAACATTATCCTCCAATACCATTATACTTTATGTATATTTTCATGTTTTGAGAATGTTGTTTAGTACTAAGACATTTCCAGCAATGGCCTGTAAAGTCAACTTGATCAGCCAGCCATTAATATATGCCATGATTTTACTGCAGCACGCCTTCTTGTTAAAGTCAAGGCTCAATTATC
This sequence comes from Alosa alosa, assembly GCF_017589495.1. NCBI lineage: Eukaryota > Metazoa > Chordata > Actinopteri > Clupeiformes > Clupeidae > Alosa > Alosa alosa. The sequence continues at coordinate 25,176,731 of NC_063204.1, forward strand.
CTTAGTGGTAGTGAAGACATGGAGCTAGACAGAGCTAATTTGAGGTCTTAAAGGAAGTCACATGACAATAGACAGGGATGACACTGGACCTGAACTATTTCTGTCAGTTGCTGTCAGTTTCCAGGGAGGGATGTTTGTTTTCAGTCTCCAGATCAGGTCCTCTTTTATCATTTTCCGAGAGTATAGATTAAGCAGCTCAGGAAATAGACACTCTCCTGTTAGCACCAATTGGTTTTACATACTATGCATACATATAGAATTTACATGGATTTATTAAAAGCCAGATATTTCCAGATATAATGTGTTGTATACTGTATGCTTCATAGAGTTTTTTGTGCTCTTTGACTTCAGATCCCCAGAGAGCAAGTTAGGAGGTTAATATTTTAGGCCTCACAGTACAGTCTTGGCCTATACCCTCTGCTTTCTGTGCATGATGACTCGGTCTGTAAATATTTGAAATGTGTGTGTGTGCACATGGGTGGGCACGTGTATATCTGTGTCTGTGTGTCTGTGTTTCCATAGCCGGAGCCGCCCAAGAAACAGTCCAACTGGCGCAGGAAGCATGAAGACTTCATCGCAACGATCCGAGCAGCCAAGGGGCTCACTCAAGTGATGAAGGATGGAGGTCCGCTGCCCCCTCCACCTCCTCCATCCTATGATCCAGGTAAATCAGGACGCCTCAGGCATGTCAAGGGACTTGATGTTTTACATAGATGTAAATCTATACATCTAGGGATGTTTCAGACTTTATTTTTAAACTTTAGTAGAGTTTATGCTTCAGGTTTGCTAAATATTTGTGGGTTCAAACCAAACCAAAATGGGGTAGGTTTCTGAGCCTGATGCCTTATGCCATCTGGGTGGATAAATTCAAGCCAAAGTAATTGAATGTTTGATATGCACCTATTATTTTATCGGTTTGAATCAATGTTTTCAAATGTTCCAGGATGATGCTTATGACTTCAAATGTGAGTCTGCCTTAGCAACTGGCTTTGGTTAGGAATATTTGGCAAGTAGCGACATCACTTTGCTGGAGAATTAAAAACATCTTTCGCTCACCTAGATTACATTCAGTGTCCATACTGTCAGAGAAGGTTCAACGAGTCTGCTGCCGACCGACACATTAAGTTCTGTAAGGAGCAGTCTGCAAGGATCGCCAATAAGGCAAAGCTTCCAGGAGGTGATGCCAAAGGGAAACTCCCGGCTCGAAGCCAGGTAATCATTCTGACTCTAATCTCTCACAAGATTTCAGTATCAGATTTGCCAATGGAGATGTGTGTGTGTGTGTGGGGTCAGAGACACAGCTAGTGTGGACATGGCCTCAGATTGGTCCCTGTTGTGAAGAAGTTGTAGTTGGCCAGTAGGTCTCTTTAGAATGGTCAGCTTTGTCGGAATGCTCTGGGCAGTCAAGTGTTTTTTGGCTGGTGAAATGTTTGGTAATTTTACATAATGATGGTCAGTCCTGTTGAAACTTGCTACTGTTGTTGTTGTTGACAACAATACATTTGTTGATGCAGAGCGTTCATTTGGCTATACAGAGCAGTTGTACGATTATCACTTTTGTGACAATGCCATGCTAAAAAAACACCTCTGCTTCAGAGACAATTGTCAACCCAAATTGTTTGTTGAAACATTCTGTTTTAACTGTTCCATAATCCTAAAACCCTTGAGAATATGCATATAATTGTGTGAGCCATTACAGGGTTAATTTTTTCATGTTTTGTTGATGTTGCTAACAAATAATTCGCTATATAACCTCTTACTTTTGTGAGTGTGTTTACAGTTTTTTCAGATTGATTGTAACTATTGGCTATTTTTGCAAAACTACACACAAATGGGAAAACCTTTCACCAAATCAGCAAAACATTGTAGTTCTCTTGCAAAAGCTAACACACCTTGCTTAACTCTTCACACCTTCGTAAAAATGGTGTTTTCGTATCAAACAGTAAACACAAGCCATCACAATAATAAGCACACAATGTGCCAACTACACACTGATGGTATAAATAAAAAACACATCTGGTTTTTGCTTTCTCTGTGCACAAGGTAGGCTATGTCAGTTTGAGGTCATACTTTTGTCATAGTTCTGTAAACATACAGGGATCCAAACTTGTGTTACACATCAAAACAAACACAAGTGTGTTTTTCCAAGTCAAAACACAAAATGGCAATTTCACTGAGAAAAGAAAAATCAGTCTACATCGTGTCGTCTCTATTTCATTTCATCTACATCACATGCAATGTCCTCTAGTCCAAGGCACCGGGGAAAATATTCTGGAATGCCGTATCCAGGCCTGACATGATTCCTGGTCAATATCTCCGCATGTAGACTGATTCTTTTGCCTGTAAAAGGCCTATTTCTTACTCTTCTTCCCCTTCCTCTTCCTCCTCCTTGTCCTCTTCCTCTAACTTCACCTCCTTGTCCTTGTCATCCTCTCCCTCTCGCTTCTTCACCTCTGAGTCCTCTTCCTCCTCCTTCTTCACCTCCACGTCCTATTCTTCGGCCTCCTCTAATTCTTACTCTTCTCACTCTTCCTGCTCCCTCCATTGTACCCATTGTACATTACCTGTGGCTTATAGTGCTTAGGCTGATTGCAAAGTGAACTAATTATATAACAGTTTTCACATGAGAAAGTGTGCCAGAGAGTTGGCAAAATAGTGTAAATAATAGCCATACATGTGTATAGATTTGCTAGGAGTGTGTTGATCATTTGGAAATTGAGTGTAAAGCAGTGAGTTGTGTTTACAGTTCTGCAAAAAGAGTGCTGTGCAGTGGATTGTACCTACAGTTGTGAAAGTGTTACACAATTGCAAACGGAGTGCAAAGCAGTGTTTGTGCTTTTAGTTTTGCAAACTCAGTGAGTGGTTTTGCTATACAAATTAATAGTTTTAGAAATTTTGCTATAAGAATCACGGTTAGCATTTGCATTCAGAAAAAAAACTGTAATAAGATTAATTCTTTAATTCATTATTGATTCATACTGAGGTCCCTTTAAAATGAAGCCGTGTGTTTGGTTTCAGTGCAAGCCCCCTCCAGTGAAGAAGGCCAATTCCACAGTGACGTCCACTTTGCCTGCCTCTTCACGGCTACCACAAAGGTCCATGTCTGGTCCCACAGCAGGCACAGGTACAAGTGTGGTTGCATTTATGCCATCCAGGGATGTAGTGGAGGCTAAACGCAAACAAATGCAGTTTATCCACCCCTGAAATTTCAGAAATAGATTTTATCCACCTCTTATTAGTTTATCCACCTGTCAAAAGAGTTTATTCACTAATTGCAACTTTTAACAGTCAAAGATTACACTGTATTATCCACATTCACAATATTTACACTCATCAACACTCTATGAACCATTTTTACCATTGGTATATTATAAACATTCGACAATAACCTCAACCATCATCAAACATGTTCTGAATGCGTTTTAAAAAATCTGATACAGCATGGTGCAGTCCACCTCACCGTGATCACAGAATTCATAGTTTACCCACCTCTTATTTTACCACTACATCCCTGATGCTAACCTCTCCTCTAAAGCTTCTGCTTGCCATGTATTTAAGGTTGAATTATCCTTGGACGTCTATTTGGAGAGAATTACTACTGTGTGTGTATGAAGCTTTAGCCTATCAAACTCGTGCGCTCGTTGTCACTTATATTTGTTTATTATGACCGCTGGTTTAGTCAGATTTTTTTTTTTTTTTTTTCTTTTTCGCATGCCCAAATTTCCGTCAATGATTCCCGGGACACTGAAAGACCGGGGTACACGAAACTTGGTGGGCATGTAACCCCACATGGATAGCATGGAACCATCGTTTTTCGTTTTGATCTGTAGCCCCCCGCTGGACTGGACCCCCGAAGGAGGGTAGGGCAGACACAGTTTTCTGTGAATATCTCAAAACCGTAGGGTTTAGGAGGACCATTTTTTTTGTATGTTGATCTCAAGGGGCCATGTCAACCCATTCCATAACCACTCATTTCATGTATAGCGCCACCTAGTTAAACACAAAAAGTAAAAAATGAGGTGTTGTAATTGAAGGTATCTGTGACCTAACATAGTCAAAACTGCGAAATTGGAATTGTAGGATCATTATGACACCCTCTGTATGCACGCCAAGTTTTGTGGAATTCCGTTCATGGGGGCCACACAATAAATTAATTTATGTTACTATACACCAACTGGCCTGTAGGTGGTCGGAGACAGTTTTCTGTGAATATCTCGAGAACCGTAGGGCCTAGGAGGTCCACCTTTTTTTATGTATGTTGGTCTTAAGGGGCATGTCAACCCATCCCATTACCACTTATTTCATGTATAGCCACCTAGTTAAAAAATTAAAAAGCAAAAAATTAGGTGTTTTCATCACAATATCTCTGGCTGACAAGGTCAAAACTGCCACGAAATTAAAAGTGTAGGATCATTATGACACCCACCGAATGCATGCCAAGTTTTGTGTACTTTCGTTCATGGGGGCCTTACAATAAAATAATTTATGTGTACATTTAGTGGCGCACACCAACAAGGATTCCCAGGACACTGAAAGACCGGGTACACAAAACTTGGTGGGCATGTACCCCCACATGGATAGCATGGAACCGTCATTCTTCGTTTTGATCTGTAGCCCCCAGCTGGACTGGACCCCCCGAAAGGAGGGTAGGGGGCAGACACAGTTCTCTGTGAATATCTTGAGAACTGTAGGGCCTAGGATGACCAATTTTTTCCGTATGTTTGCCTCCAGGGTCATGTTAACCCATTCCATGTGCACACATGTACATAAACAGATACACACGCGCACACACATACATTTACAGTAATCATAATTATGACACATACTCACACAGTAGACATATGCGCATGCATGCACATGCACAAACACACATACGCAGGCAAAACACACAAGCACATACACACACACACACACCCACACACATAAACATAAATTTGTACACGCACACATGCACATAATTCAAGAATTTTTCCGTCATCTACTCCCTGAATTTTTGGTCATTGATACCCAGGACACTGAACCACCGGGGTACATGAAATTTGGTGGGTATGTAGCCCCACTAGACTTTTACGGAAAAATTTCATTTCGCACCGGGGACCACCACCTCCCCCCCACCCCACCCCGGCTGGGCCCCGAACTCAAAAAAAAACAGTTTTTCCTAAATAACTACCTGAACCGTGGCACTGAGGATGAAGAATCTTTTTATGGTATGTTGGTCTCAAGGGCCCACATCAACCTGGCTCATAATCTCATTTGTGATTTGCACCCCCACCCCCAGTAAAAAATGAAAATGCAATATTATTTTTGCTTTAATTGCCCCTATCTTCAGTTAAGATGTTCAGAACTGCACCAAATTTTATGTGTATGATTGACCTGGCATTCTCTGGGGTATGCCAAGTTTCTCATTAGAATTTCATCCATGGGGGGTCTAAAAAAGTGAGGTTGTGTGTACATTTAGTGACTGTACACTCATTGGCCTGTAAATGGCCGGTGCACACATATACACATGCACACACACACAGGCACCCACATACTATCGGTATTAGAACGGCCAATACATAATTACAAATTCAGTAGGATTAAAAGAAAGCCAAAATAAATATTCATCATCATCATCATGGCTGCATTTTCAGTATTGGCGATAAGTAGTCGTTTGTCCACTAGATGGCGATCGTTGCAGTGAGACGTAATTTTGTTGGAAGTTAAAAGTGGGTTGAAAAAAAACAATGGACGCTTCCTACAAGGACTGTAATTTACCCAGCGGACATCTAATAAGGATAGGACGATGTTCACATGAAGTGTAATTCCCATTTCTTCTTGAAGCGAAATAAATCTGAGGATGTTTATCGGACATGCTTGGTTTTACTGCAGGCACGTTAATCTTGTAATATCAATAAGGACCTAGGTAATGTTACCCCTTAGCGTTAATTGAGTGATGGAGGCATTTGATTGATTGCATTTGTAGAAAACTATAAATGCGGTTATACCAAGCAAATTGATAGCAGCACTGTTTGTATCTTTCGACTGTCATTTATTGCACGTGCTAAAAATCATTCTGTGCAATGGAAGATTTACCAACGCTATAACGGGTCTGATACAGTTTTGCCTATACATGCGCGTGAGACTGAGACGCCTGTTTATTTTGTTTTAAGTGCGTGCATGGTGTGAGAGGGGAATCGATGTGCTTTGATTACAGCTTGGTAGTTGTAGTCTTGTGAAATTAAAAAGCACGTGTGTGTGAAGTATCCAAACAATGACACCTTCATTTCATTATGGCTGCTTTAGCAACACACCTTAAGCTACTGTGTAGTGGGTCCCATCTAGAAGTGGCTACTTCATTCGCGCTTTCCTTGACTCATGGAGCTGCTTGAATCTTATTACAAATTTTCGCCACGATATGGCAGTTTAAGTCCGCTTGATACTGTAAGGCTTAAGCCATTGGTTTCCAAAGGAGATTTTATTTGTGTCGCCAGCATAGCCTATTGACAATTTATGTTGTAAATAGGCCTACCTTATCCTACCTGTAGCTTAGGGAAGCTAACAGCTTTCTATTAGGATCTAGTTTGTTAGTTACCGTTTTGTCATAACTCCCTGATGCATTTTTGCATTTAGAATAGCCAGAGCGTGTATATCTCAATCGGAAAATTAAACAATATCGGGTGCCTGTGGACTAGGCTGGGTGAACCCAGCCTGATCTGCCCGTTATTTATTTTTTGATTTCTTAAAAGATTGAGCTTGGTCTGATGAAAGCCAGACTAGCCATGGACCTCAGTTACACAATGCAAGGGAACATGAATCGGCCTATATTTGCACGAACAATAACGGACAAAAGCTCTTCAACTTTGGCCAGTTAAAATGTGTATGAACAGTCTAGCGACGCATTTCATCAAGGCCCATTTGGACATGTCAGTTATTTGCACCACTGGTTAGATGTAAAACAGCATTTCGTTTCAGACTAGGCTACTGTTACTTAATTTGTGCATTAACAATAACGTTTCAGACTACTGTTACTTAATTTGTGCATTGACAATAAAGTATTACATGAACTAAAGATGACTAAAATCTTATGTAGAAGAAGAAACATTCACAAAAAATCCATCCATCCAAAATGACCTTTGTTTTTTGATAGCTGTTGAAAACGGCATGGAACTGACAGAGATGTTTTTGTTTATAAATACACAAAAAAATAAATAAATAAATAAATAAATAAATAACATTATGCTGATACCTTTTGCTTTTCCCAAATACAATGTAGCCTACAGGTGTAAGTGACCTTTCATCAATCCAGTTGCAATGGATGAACTGTGATGAACTGCCCTACTTGTGATTGTTTAGAGATTTTAAAGGTTTTATAACAATGCTACATCTTCTTTGGCTATTCTACAATCTATTCACCTTTTCAGCACCAGTAGGCTACTTTCTGTGCAGCCGCACACACACACTCAGGCATGCCAAACAAGCATACACAAAAGTTTCAAGAGTGGGGGATGGAGTAAAATATGGAGACAAATTGAAGTGTGATTTATTTTCGCGGAACGGATGTACAGGACTGAGCGGCGGTCATATTTTGTACCGCTATGCGGTACATCTAGTTTGTTTTGAGATAGTTGTGCAGAAAATGAAGGGATGGATGTCTATAGATAGATGTATGGATGGCGTTGCAAAGAAGGAGGCACACTTCAGTTTGGCATCCAAGCTACATTGTCTAGGGGTGATTTAAGATAGCAGCCTCTTCCTTAACTTAATCAAACAACCAAGAACGAAACCTTTGCTAAAGGACAAACCTACACACTAGCCCTATGTGATGTGAATAACTTGAGAGTAGTAGTGCGTTCATGTGACTGGGAAGTGGGAAGGCGACATTGAAGCCCTTTAAGCTACCATATGCCTAACCTATCCTAACAGTAGGAAGAGGGAAGTAAAGAATCCATGCTTGAACAAACACAGAAACATTGAACATATTAAGGGTAATACTGAAGCTTAGCTGAAGCGAAGTTTGTTCATACATGTATGTCTTTGTCCAGGCATTCCTACAGGCAAAGCATCTTCTGCTGGAGCAGTGAGGACTGTCGCATCTGGGTATGGGCAGATTCGCACCGGACCTACAGGACTGACAAGCCCACCGTCTGGGTAAGAAGGAGCTTGTATCTGTCTGGACTGGAGACAAGCATGGTGAAATGCGGTCTCGATTCGGATGGGAGGGGAGGGGGCATAATGCAGCATTAAATGTCATTTTAAATGACTAAACCGCGAAAAATGCCTCCTTAGGACAGGACTAGCAATAGGATCTGAAGTCTTTCATTACAGAAGGTAGAGTAGAGGGGTATGCAAATGATTGGGGAGGCTCTTAGAGAAAAAGGAAGTAGACTTGCCACACACACACACACACACACACACACACACAAGTTGTTCAACAAGTTGTCTCCAGACTGTTAACTCCTGTCATACCAGTGCTAAAATCACATCTGACTCTGAACTATCATGTGGGAAACGGACTTGTCTAAATGTACAATTTCTAATTAGGTTTATGTTTCTTAGCAGATGCCTTTGTCCTAAGCAACTTCCAGTGTCATCAATAAACATTAAATTAACATTACAATTAACAGTTTAACAGTTCAACTTATATAATATGCAGACAGTGTGTTCTTAATCATCCAGTTGCTGTTCAAATTCCCTCTAGAATTAACCCAAAACCCAGAAGTGTTGGAACAGCAGGATCTGTCAAGAATGCATCCTCTGGGATTGCAATGAAAAACAGAAGAGGCTACAATTCAGAGATCCACAATTCAAGGTATTTTGATTTCTAAGCAATTCTTAAGTTGTATCATTATTTCCAATTAGAAGCTGTATTTTTGTCATGTTTCATATTTATAAATGCAGTGAAATTTCTGACTGGGAACACATTCACTCCCATTGACGCAATGCAAGTAGCAGTGTAATGTGGTAAATGAAATGGCCTGTAGGATTTGTGGAATATTTGTTTTTCCAGGTATCTGTATTTGTCTACTTCTTGCTGAGCAAAATGTCATGCTTGACGTGATCTGCATTTATAAGCCTAAATATAACAGATACAGATGTCTAGTGCTGCCACTAACGACTGCCACTAATTAGTTCTAACGACTAATCTTTCAACAAATTTTTCAATTAATCGACTGATCTAAAAGACTAATTTTTTTTTAAAAATCAAGAGTTTGTTTTTTCGTTGTGTCCATTTTATTTTGAACTCAACTGAAGGGCCAAAACAAAATATGTATCACCCTACTTTTGTTAGGAGCTCATAAAGTAAACTGTTCAATGTATGGAGAAAAAAAAATCACCCATTTAAAATGCTACCCTCAGATCTAATGTCAGACCTTTACTTTGATAGACTTTATTTGTATGCCAGTCGTTCCCATGGACATAGACAATGTTTGCGACAGGTCATGTTAGACATAATTTTAGCATGGCAGAATATGGCAAAATTACCATGAATACTTGAAGAATGCTTTCACTTTTGTTGAGGACAAAAAGGAGCAGAAACCACAGTGTGTGGTGTGCAGTTAATTACTGGCACATGAGCGCATCAAACCATCAAAACTAAAACGCTATATGGAAATGGAAACAAAACACCCTACTATCATAGACAAACTGTCGAGTACTTTGAAAGGCGACAGGAGTTGAGGACTTTGCAAATGAGCCTAACATCAGCATGTTCCAAACAAGTTACAGGCTACAGGCACTTTGTTCGTCTTACCACATAGGTTACCTCACTTTCAGTTGGCTTGAACGCTAAAAAATATGGGTTGTGACTAGGGATGTAACGGTATGAAAATTTAACCTCACGGTTATAGTGACCAAAATTATCACGGTTTTCGGTATTATCACGGTATTTCTAAAAGTGTGTTCGATATGTTCAGAAAGCACTGATAGGCCTACACAAGCTGAAATAGTTTCAAAAAGTGTTTTTCTTTTTTCTTCATGTTAAATTGGCTATGTGCTTATAGCTTAAATTACCCTACCATAACTTGGAGTTTGCTATTTCTGTTATTTGGATGCAATGAGTGAGACCAAAGTAAGCATTCAAAATAAAACTTTAGGCTACTGTATTGTCCTGATAACGTGAGTGGAATGGATTTAATGTGGACGTGAACATAAAAAGAAGCAGAGTGGCTACATGATACAGTGCACATTTTGCGGTGAAAAAGTTCCGCCTTTTAAAATCAGGTGTAGCCTAATCCGAATTGTAGTTAAAACCATCAATTAAACAACAGAATCAGTAGGGTACCAGTTTTGTTCCATTGTACCAGGCCTACTGTATGTCAAAAGCAGGCTCGGATGAAGCTGGGAAGGATTAAACACACGGTTTCCATAATCGGTAATCAACAGTGATAATCATGATGTTTGAAATGAAAACGGTAATTATTATCGTCAACATTTTTATCGCGGTTTACCATTATACCGGTAATCGTTACATCCCTAGTTGTGACTTATTGACCATGGGAAATGATGCGCACCTTGATTGTTGATATCACGGGCGGCGTCATGTTTCGTTTTAACGTTTTTTTGTATGAATGAATAAACGACACGCCGTTGCGTTGTCAATGTGAAACACTCTTCACTTCATTTATTGCAATTTCCACAATACTATATTAGTCAGAGTCTGGACTGTTTGCGACGGACTGTGCCTAGGGTGATGGTGGTTGGTTAGGGTTTTTATGGTTATGGTTCAGTCCGCATCAACGGGATGGGCCAACCTAGACCATGCCTAGGCTGGTTAAGAGTATTTTGGGTATTGGATATTTCAATGTGGTAATATGGTGGCAGCATGGAGGGGAGTGTCTCCAGGACGCTGGTTTCACTGTTAAGCCTTCATGAGGTGTCGTGGGCCTAACTTAACGAAACATCGGTGAATGAGGGTGCCCACTTGATAACCCCAATGACATGCCGCATACTATATACTGCTGTTGGATGGGCCATTTGTCTTGTGTTTGTGACCATTTGTTGGCAGATTTGTGGGTAGCGTGCTTTTTAAAGTTAATTTGAGTAGGGACTTCTGAATTTTTACCTTGGATTTTGGCACAAGGGATTTTAACATCTAATCCTGTGTATTAATGTAAAGTCAGAGTCTGGACTAGCGTAACCCACTATGCTCCCCCGCTTAGATCGGCCTAATAATGAATCACGCTGAAAGCAGGCAGACATGCAGCTTTGCTGCTCGCAACACTTTCTTCGTCACTTGGTTTAAAACATGACTGCCAGAGTCTAAGTAGCCTGTTTAACATCCAAAGGCAGTCATTGTAATTCTCAAGCGTTAATAACATTACAGTGAGCCGTTTGAGACGGGAGACCAAAAATAAATAGGCGGTCAATAGTAAAACGACTCGTCGACTAAAAACAATGCCATCGACTAATTTTCATGGTCAATTACGGCAGCACTACAGATGCCATTGAACTTGTTTTTTTTTTCGTTTCAATTGCTCTATTCAGTGCAATTCAGTTATTGTGTGAAAATGATTAACTTTAGAGCTGAAGCCATGGAGGTCATGAGAAAATAGTGAAAAACACAAAGACTTTTCTAATATTAAAAGGCCGTTTTCCCGTCTCTTTGCCCTCCTCAGGAATGATGCCCAGACTGTTAATGAGGTGGACAACTCAATAGGGCAGCTGACAAAATTCTGCCATGAATGTGGCACAAAGTACCCCGTGGAGTGCGCCAAGTTCTGCTGCGAGTGTGGGGTGAAACGAATGTGCATTTAGCTGTGCGAGGCGAGCAGAATGGGATGGGTGCACATCGAAAGAGACTCAAGTTGCTGAAATTAATTACTTAAAATACTAAACTCGAATGTGCTAGCACATTGCTCTCATTCAGACACTATGAAGCGCTAGACAGATCACTCCTTTTCTGAAATTTTAACCTTCTCATTTTTTGCTGAAATTTAATTGCTCCCATCCCATGATTCCATAGCTAATGTATTGAGTGCAATATGATTGACTACTGATCAAAATAGTATTTTTTGTCCAGGTTGGTGGGTGGACCTAGATATGAGAAACTTTAGGTCTAAATTTCAAATGGGACCATGAATTATATTGAATTGTATGCCCTCATGTAGCAAACGTCAGTTCTTTTCGTCTGGGATATGACAACTGTTTGAATTAAGATGCGGTCAACTAAGTTATTATTTATGATATTGTTTCACATTTATATTTTTAAACATATTGTGACAGATAAATGATTTCATATTCAGCTTACCAATCTTATTTTGTATATATACGTTTTGTACCATTTCTTTATGCTATGTTAGCTGATATCTGTTTTTATTGTACCAGTATTGCAAAACATTTCACAATGTTTACCCTACATTTTCCACACAAATGCTGTCCATCAGAAAGCCTTCCTTGCAATCATACATAAGCCTAACTTTCCCACAGCTACTGCTCACATTTCCAACAGAAAGACAAGTCGGTTGAGTAACTGACTGCATGACTGATCACAATTACGCTTTTTTGTGGCAACTTGGTCCAAAGAGGTGATGGAACTCAAGCGTCAATTTGCTGTACACTCGTGTAACCTTTGTAAGTTTGTGGTATCTGAATTAAGGTCAACATGCTTTCATGGAAAAAAGATGGCCAAAGGTTGAAAATACACTGCATTTCAAAAAATCTGTTATCACCATAAATAAAAATAAATAAAAAAAGATACACATACTGTTTGCTTGTTGTGTGATGCTGTCTGTCATATTTACTAATTTCATACTTATGATTTTCTTGCTCACTTTCATACTTTAATTTGTTGCACTGACTGGAATTCTTTGCAGATACTGATGTTAAATAACAATTTGGTTGAGGGCCGATGCTGATACCAATGCTATTTTTCATTTGTTTGGTTACTTTATTATTCTTGTTAATTGTACCCTTTTAAAACCAATATATAAAAAGTAAATGAACCATTATTAAGTGTTTCAGCCCTTCATAGCACATCTCTGAATGTGCCAGTCTGCGCATAGCTAGTGCAAAATTGCTATATATATTAGCCACTATCAATTTTGATGTTACACCATTAGTGTTCACATACTGCAACATTTTAGTCTAGTTTCAAGGGTCTTTTTGACCCTGACCCTTGAAATGGTTCATGTTTTGATGAGTAGGCAGAGGTTTGGCATCAAGACAGCATCAAAGAATCTTGCTATATCATGGATTAAAAACACATTTCACCTAAGCAGCCTAAAAGTACCAAAAGTAACACCTGGCATATTAAGTAGCCTGAAATGTGCCTGAACTTGTTTTAAAACAATTGATGTACTTTGGATTTTATGGTATTGCGGTCATGAACTTTGTCTTAAAGGAGAATTCCGGTGTGATGACCTAAAGTGTGTTGAAACATGATACAGACATCCCAACCTGCAAAAAAGGGTCATTTAAAAAAACAAACTTTAGGCCTATTTAGAGACTGAAATACCCCCCATTTTTGTTCAATGTCTAGTCAGTACACCAAATAATGAAGATAGAAATTGTGAAAATAAAATATGTACATTTTTTTAAAAGGCCTGAATATAGAATAATATGCACATGAATTGGCACTAGTTAAACTCACCTCAACATGTCTTTTGCAATCATTTTACCTGCCATGGGCAATGCTAAAGTCACTGTTACAAACAGTGCAGCGTGCAAGACTAGGCCTATCATTATTTTTTACTCTTATGAGACCACGGGAGACTCCCGGAACTTCCGGGAGATTTGGGATGTCTGCATGATACCGAGTGTGAACGTATGTCTCATAGCTCATCTCGGCTTGTCCCCTGCACTCCGAAATCTGGCGCTAGTTAGCCGATGCTATCAACAGGTTTTCAAAGGGGGTGCCTCGGGCATCGGCCTAGCCATGCAAATAAATCACCATTTACGAGGCTCAAAGTAGCTCCACACTTCCGAGGGCCCTGACATTTAAAACGAGACATTGAGAACTTTGAAAAAGCACTGGTAGTTTATTTACAAGACAATTTATACAGACAGTACCTTCAGGAAGTTTACCGTTCGCCGCCATCTTAAATTTAGTCACGATAAGTCGAGCGACGAGTACGAATGAACAGGTATAAGGGATCAGATTCCAAAATTAATTCTGTGGAAATGCATGGATTCCAGTTGCTGCTACTGGAAACTGCTACTGCTTATTAACTAGCGCCAGATTTCGGAGTGCAGGGGACAAGCCGAGATGAGCTATGAGACATACGTTCACACTCGGTATCATGTTTCAACACACTTTAGGTCAATATCACAACGCAATTCTCCTGTAAGCGGGAATGCCAGGGCTCGTGAACATGTCCCCAGAGTGTAGCACTACTCTAGCTGCCTGGTAGCTCTAGCTTGGTAGAACCGATTGTTTTCATTTTTACTCGTACCATCAGTAATCAGTGTCCTCGAGTAACAGACATTTATATGAAAAATCACTGGAATTCTCCTTTAAGGTATGTATTCTGTATTAAGGAATCCGAAGCAATGCCGCCAGCCCCACCTTTGAGATAGGATTCATAAACCTTCAGTCTATGGTAGCTATGTTTTATTGTTTATAGGAGAGTCCATTTAAATTACTGTAGGACCCAGTGTATTGCTTCAGAACAGAACATTTAATCACAATGCATTCTCCATCATGTGTTTTTCTAATATAAATCACATGGACTTCTTCATTCATGGTAGTGTGTGACAGTGATCTGACTATAGAACATGAGAACAAATATGTTGAACCTCTCTCTATATACAGTAGGCTATGTGTTTTTCAGTAATGCCGTGTTCATCCCCTCCTGTTATTGTACATCTTTTAGTTACAGTCTTAACTTATCAACTTAACTTAAGTCGGGCTTGATATCCATCCTGAATGGTTCTGGCAAGATTAGGCTGTCTCTACACTGGTTTCATTCATAGTAAAGCATTTTCTTGGTGGAGTGGTCCTCAGAGGAATATACCAAAACAAACAAACAAACAAAAAATGGCGGCCGTTACACTAAATTCCCTCCAGTCAATAAAGCTCCTTGAAAAGCTGTATCCATCAAATCACACTGGTAATGTGCATCCTCACAGCCTTTGTCACCAGAAGCTTGAGAAACGCGGACTCTCTTTTCTCCTCTCGGTCCAAGTGTCCTTCCCCTGTCCTTGAGTAGTGGAGGCACTGTAGAGTTACACTGGAGCTTTTACAACTTTGAGTCATTATGACAACACCTTGCTGCCCTGAGCTCAAGTAGAATTGAACTGACTGTATAGGTCCTTTATCTTCTCCAGCCAGTGTTTCAGTATGCAAAGTTTCTTCCTCGGCAAGCGAGATTGTGGACAGGGACTCCGTGCCTGTTGCTGTTTAGTTGTTTAAAAAAGAGGCAAGTGTTTAATTTGGGGGGAGGGGGGCGACATCAATTTAGAAAGTGTGATACATTTAGCGTGCAGGCCTACCTTTTTCTTAGTGGAGTGCTGTTCCTTTTCTTTGCATGAGCACCCGGGTCCTAAGGAAGTATGAACTAATTTCGTGAGCTTCTTCACTTCAGAACTCATAGGGCAGAATTTTGTCGGTGAATGTTTACAGACTCTGTTCAGAATGTGTGCTGTTGAGACATTCTGCAACTCCTGCAAATGAGACAGCCTCTATAAATAAAATATATTAAGCGTCTTATGCTTGTTCACCCTCAAGCACATTGGACTTTCTTAATTTCATTTATGTAGTGTATTTAGTATTTAGTTTTGTTAGTTTTCTTATCTTCTACTGTCTTTATTGTACAGTGGAGTTTAGTTATATGTTTATACTTATACTTATGTTTACCATTTCTGCTGTAAGTACATGTTGTGTGTGATGTCTTTATGCTACTGAGACCCATGAATTTCCCCTTGATAGTCCATGAGTCACAGGGGGTCGTCACTACCACTTGGGGGGGCAAATTCTCACTCTATTTGTCTGAAAGCTACATATCTCTGGAGTATAAAATGGTATGATAGCAAGTTGGATCTTGTAGCTTTGTGGCTGTACAGGCCTTCAAAGTTGACCTCTGATTTGAAAAAAAAGGAAATTCCGCCTATTGGCTTTTTTTGTTAAAACACTCATAAGAGCCCAGAAAATAATCCAAATCTTATTATTACTGATGCATATGTGGTGTTTGATGTTGGCATACATATTTTGACTCATTATGTGATTTTGCTCTTCATTTTGGTTGATACAATTCAAGATTTATGTGCAAAAAAAAGCTAATTTGATTTTTCATGTCATGGCAATACCTGAATGCAGACCTTATTGATCATTACTATTCTACCTTCTTTACTTTCAATTGCGAGTTGAAATTAATGTTAAATGATGACATACATAGGTCTGCAGTACAAATGTTTTTTAAATTGTAGCTGAAACGAGTACAAAGGATCTTTAATCTATTCATTGAATTCATCGTCAGAACAGGAGCACAGAGGATGCCATCTCTATGGCACTTCACTCTGCCCTGTCCCACCTTGACAATAGCAATTACGGCGGTTTAATCCACCTGTCAGTTTTTTGACAGGTGGACTACACCTCCTGCTGTCAGTCAGCTGCACCCCAGGATGGCACTCCAGGTATGGGAGAGCATATATGCTCCCTCGTCTCTGTTCATCGTCTTTGGGCTCCGCTTTCCTATTTCAATCGCCTCCTTTATCCAGCGGTGGTATCGGTTGTTCTCCTGCTTAATGACTCTGGCATGCAGGAGGTGTGGTCCAACTGTCAAAAAACTGACAGGTGGATCACACCTCCGTAACAACATCAGCTGATAAAAACACTACTCCACCGTGTGACCTTTTGATGAAGACGGAAGTATACGTCGAAACATGTCAAGGTAAAGAAAAAACATCTACCAATATATGTGTATGTGATAAAAGAAAAACCAAACTTATGGATTCTGGACTTCCTAACCAACAGACCTCAGTCTGTTAGGTTAGATAATTGCACCTCCTCAACCATCGAACACCAGTGTACCACAGGGATGTGTGCTGAGCCCTCTCCTCCCTCTTCACCTACGACTGCACACCTGTACATGGCTCTAACACCATTGTCAAGTTTGCAGATGACACTACGGTGATTGGGCTCATCAGCAATAACGATGAGACGGCCTACAGGGAGGAGGTCCAGCACCTAACATCGTGGTGCACTGATAACAACCTGGCTCTCAACACCAAGAAGACCAAAGAGCTCATTGTGGACTTCAGGAAGTCTAAAGCTAGCACACACACACACACATTTTCATCAACAGGACTGAGGTGGAGCATGTCACCAGCTTCAAGTTTCTGGGTGTCCACATCTCTGAGGACCTCTCTTAGACCCTCAACACCTCTACCCTGATCAAAAAGGCTCACCAGCATCTCTTCTTTCTGGGGTCCATCTGTTTCCTCAGATCCTGGTGAACGTCTACCGCTCCAACATCGAGAGCATCCTCACCAACTGTGTCACAGTTTGGTATGGCAACTGCTCTGTCCACGACCGGAAAGCACTGCAGAGGGTGGTGAAAACTGCCCAACACATCACCGGTTCCTCACTCCCCTTCATCGAGGCCATCCAGGGCAAGCGATGCTTGCGTAAGGCGTGCATCATCAAAGACTGTTCTCACCCCAACCACAGACTGTTCACCCCACTCCCCTCCGGGAGGCGTTACAGGTCTCTCCGCATCTGAACCAGCAGGTTCAGAGGAAGCTTCTTTCCTGCAGCTGTCACCCTACTGAACTCTAGCTCTGCATCCCGGTGACATCCAACAAACTAAGCCCCCCCATCACCCCCTGCCCCGTCCCTGCCTGATGCCTCCTTGCCTGTGCCTGTTGAGGTGTCCACGACCATGGCAACCTTGACAGGGACAACAAGGAGGCGGACATCCCCTAGCCCCCCCCCAAAACTGCACTACCCTATCCCACCCATCTATCCCATCCATCTATTTATTTACAAATGTACATACTGTAATTACACTTATACTGTACATAGCCATATTCTACTGCTTTTCATCCTGCACATACACTTATTATTAATACTATTGTAATGTTACTGTTTCTGCACTACAATGGTACTGTTACCACACTGCACATAGTTGTACTGTACCTATCTGTCTATATGGTTCATACTAAATATCCATATTTATTCAGTTTTTCTGTAATATATTCTGTTAATACACTGCATAAATCTATATTGTTCTTACTACTACTATAATGGTACCGCCACTACACTGCACATACCTGTACATGTTGTTCATACATTATTCATATCACAGTACATAGCCATATTTATTCTGCTCTTATAAGGTAACTGCTAATACACTGCACATATTTATATTTAATTTATGCTACTCTAAACCACCTTCTGCAAAACAACTGTATACTACTGTCTACACTGCACTATATTTCTTGTCCTGTCTATGCACCACCTGCCTATACTGTGTATATCACATTGTACTTTTCTGCTTTTTTGCACTTCTGGTTAGACGCAAACTGCATTTCGTTGTCTCTGTACTTGTTCTCTGCACAATGACAATAAAGTTAAATCTAATCTAATTTAATCTAAAAAATTATCTGCCTCTGCTTTGCCTCTTTACGGATCATGCTATGAATAGCAGCAGCAATGTCTGCATAAGTTGAGACATTGTTATTGACCTTCTGGACCAGAGACATTCCATCAATGATTGTTGCTGTATTATATTCATCTGGAAGATTATCTGATAGTGATGCAAGTTTCTGCAAATGCTTTGCAAGTGCTGCTTTAGAGGTTTTCCTTGGGGTCCCCTCAGGTGTAAGCCAATGACCATGGTTAAGGTCCAAAGGGTGACAAAAGACTTCTCTCATGTCCAGTCTTTAACATGATGGTCTTGCCATGTGCCTGTGTTTTCTTTTTTGACTCATGCTCGTAAATGTATTTAATTTTTGCTTTGTCAATGTATCATGGAATTTGTGCTTAGGTGTATCTGACTCCAGCCTCTCTGTCATGATATTTGCCTGTAGTATGAGCCTGAATCAGATCATCCCTAACCTCTTGTGTTGCTTTGCCTGCTGTAGATATGCAAATGAACTCATGTTCCTCTGAAAATGGATTGATCCAATTTCAGTTTCTGTCTCATCAGATGTAACTGTATAGAACTAAATGTACAGTATGTACTTGTAGATCAAGTCTTGGAAAATAGTTATTATTTCTTTTCAATGGAAATTATTTTAACATCAGATGAAAGACAATTTTAAGTATAATAATAATAATAATAATTGTACATAATGATAACAATGTGTAAAGTATGAATATTTTCACCAACCAGTTCATCTACATCTCATTCCCACATTCTTACTAGTCAAAAGTACAACTGAAATGTATGATGTAGATCATTTTAGCACCTGTGATGCAATTACCATAATTTCCCAACTATTAGCAGCAATGATTTTGCAAAATTTCTTCAGCTATGAGGTTAATACACGGGGGCAGTTAATATGGTATATGGTTTTGTTTCTCTTGACTTGCATAAAACACTGTCCTGTGGCTTATACACAATACGGCTAATACACAGGAAATTACATGTATTTCATGTGCCCTGGACATTATAAAATTATAATATTTATGTTAAGCTGGGTACATGTGGTGATGTGAACAATTTTAATATGGTATTTCTTGAATGTAAAAGTAATATGTGATTGGTAATCATGATGTCTTGATCTCTTGGAATATCTCTTATGGGTAGTTTCAATAAAATACTAATTTACTGAATTTTGGGGTGTTTCCGAATAGTACATTTGCAAATAGTAAATAGCATAGCAATGCAGACCTATGTAATCATTTGTATTTCAAGTCTCTGCTGGGAGGTAGGAAGGTATAAATACATTGATTAATGAGGTAGAGGGCATTTCAAATAGTGCTGCAACACATTGTGTCTCTGAAAACGTAGATTTGCTCATTATTATATATACATCTTGAATTTTATCAACCAAAATGAAGGGCAAAATCACATAATGATTCAAAATATGTATGCCAACATCAAACACCACATATGCATCAGTAATAATGAGGTTTGGATTATTTTCTGGGCTCTTATGAGTGGATTAACAAAAAAAAGCCAATAGGCGGAATTTCCTTTTTTCAAATAAGAGGTCAACTTTGAAGGCCTGTACAGCCACAAAGCTACAAGATCAAACTTGCTATCATACCATTTTATACTCCAGAGATATGTAGCTTTCAGAAAAATATAGTGAGAATTAGAGAGGTAGTGACACGCCCCTTTTTGGGCCTGTAGCTCATGGACTATGAGGATCAATAAAGTATCTATCTATCTATTACATGTAATAATTTGAATGACCGTCAGAGGGCATCAAATAGGCGATTCCTGTGTCTAGCATTTAGCCCACCGTTGTATTCCCGCTTCTGATGGTCTGTTTGCAGGTTCCATTCATTTCGTTGACAATTTTATTTAGCTAAGGGAGAAATATATTATTATTATTCGAAATTGATAAAGATACTTTAATATAGATATATATATAAATCAATGCATTCTACTCACAATGGTCTCCATATGTTCTTGGATGACATATAAATAATCCTTTGTAATTTCTTCTTTGGACTTTTGGCTTTTGCAGCAGAACCCAAGAGGTAGTAGAATAAGAGACCATGCCAGAGTGCACAGAAGATGCTTAAGGCGAATAAACATGCATTGAGGAAAAAAAGGTACATTAAGCTACGCACTTCATGCAACATGTTTATATTTCTGTCCAACAATATGAAGCGATTTGACATTCAAAGACGACAGTTGTAGGCTACATTATGCTAGAGTGGTTTCTAGCCAATCTGCCTCGCTAACGTCGTATGAATTAATCAGTCTTTCAAAACAGTGTTCGACAGCGTCATCAGGTGCAAAGGATAAGCTAACATTTTTAATGACTTTTTTCACCTGGTCATTTCCCCAACACCTTTGAGTGAATCATGCTGAAGGAATGTAATTGTTCTACAGGAAACTGTAAATCAGCTTATCAACAAACTTTGCATGGAGAATTTAACTAATTTGTTTGCAGCCAACAAGCAGCAATACACGAAGTTATTGCGTAGGGGACTTGGCTCCCAAAACCACATTTCCAGTAGCTTTATTTGTTTGTACATTTTTGGGAATTTTACATTCACTTTCCAAATGCTCTCTCCTATCCCATAAATCAATTTGGTTTCATTTTGACAAGACAAATAGACTAAATAGCCCCTGGAAAATCCCGCCAGAGACTATTAAACAGAACTGACGGAAGAGTCGCCGGTGCGTGGTGGAGAAGCAACGTGTCTTGATGGTTCTACTCTCAAGTAAGTCTGCATTAATCGAAATGTCCTTATATTTTATAGCCTATTGTGTTTATTAATGGGATAGATCAAAAGAGAGTAAACATTTCGATTGCTAAATAGCTACCAGACCTCAGGGTACGTAACAGAAATTGCTTGATCTAGAATGGGGAGGCTACTTACCATTGGTCATTTTTGATTCTGTTCATAGTCGTAGAGAACCACAGTTTGCCATGTTCGGCTCTTCAGATCAAGTCAAGTTCGTGGGTAGAAGTGCAAATAAGACAGTTTTAAAAACAGCCTATATGCCAGTCGAATACTTGAATCGTAATCTCTGTGCGTGTTCATTTGAATCACTTTAACCTGCGTCAGCTTACTTTCACTTCGTCGGTCACTTCGTCGCACTCGTGTTTCCCCAAACGTAACATAGCCTCCTCTCTGAAAAGTCTGCAGGAAAAGTAGGTCTAACACTTGGATGACGGCCATTGACCGTAAGGGGACGAGTCCGCATTTTTATCGAGGAGAAAACGAAAAAAAGGAAATGCTTGCCGTCAGTCTATGCTACGTGAAATAGACAATTTGAAAGTTATGCCACCCACCCCACACCCACACCCACACACACACACACAAAAGCAATCCTAAAACACTGGATAGCCTACTCACGATGAGTCAGTCCAATCAGGAGAGGACGATAATTGATAGACAGCTAATGTTCTTGAATAAGAGTGTTGACCTGCTCAGGAATTGCATGGTCTTTGAAATGTTTGATCTGCGATTGACATGGTCGGTCGGATGTCATCTTGTCCTGGTAGCCTGCCTTCTACAGTAGATACAAAAGTGACTGGAGGTAGGCCTATAGTTTCTTCACATCATCTCTTAGGCCAATATTTAGAATCCATTTGCCACACAGTTCCCTATACAGTTAATTTGTGCTCAATTTATTGACTCTTTTAGACTCCATTAATTTATTTGCCAAACATCTTTATTTAAAGCACTTTACATGTCAGAAGGCAAAACAATCAAGCTAGGACCTATGTGCCTTAGTTAAGCGGGCCAGTTGATTAGCCTACAACTACTAATACCAGGGTTGCCAATTTGGCCAGCTGGAGTGAGATTTTCAATTTCAAGTGAGGGCTTTTGTCCGCCAATGCATTTACACAAACTTAATGCAAAAGTATTCTTACCTTGCTGTAGTCACTCTTACTGTGGCTAATACAGGCCTGGCTCTATGGCGGTTATATCAGTATAACTCTTCAGTCAGGTACACCAGCTAGAGATATCACTGTGTTAAGGTAGAAACAGACTACTTAAGTTATCCACCTCTGATAATTAGTCCCCCAAAAAAATCTCTGTGGTAAAAGCTTCCAGTTTCCACACACAACGCAACTGGCAACCCTCTAATGCCAGACACAGACAACATCAAAGTCAAATTTATTTGTATAACATGATATACATTATTATATATTATCATACATGATCATCATTCAGTGTGCTTTACACAGACAGAAACAAATAAAATGGAAATAGCCCAAGACACAGACAGAACAAACGGATGACATAGCGTTTGTGTAGTGGAAAGGAATAAGAGAAAATAAAAGAATATGAAGGAAAAAAATAATAAATAAATACATTTAAAAGAATAAATAAACTATAAAACTATCAATATGGCCTATTAAAAAAAAAACTTTTATTTTAAATAATCAAAGGCAGTAGAAAATAGGAGCCATTGGAGCAGATGTCCTTGTTTGATATTGACTCTGGGGACGATTAGCTGACTGGTCTCAGCAGATCTATGATCTCTAGCAGGTGTATTTTATGATTACTGATTTATGTCAGTAATTCCATTCAAAAAGTGAAACTTGTATATTATATTCATTCATTGCACAGACTGATATATTTCAAATGTTTATTTCTCTTAATTTTGATGATTATAACTGGCTCAGAATCTCAGAAAATTTGAATATTCCTTAAGACCAATACAAAAAAGTTTTTTTTAGAAATGTTGGCCACTGAAAAGTATGAACATGAAAAGTATGAGCATGTACAGCACTCAATACTTAGTTGGGGCTCCTTTTGCCTGAATAACTGCAGCAATGCGGCGTGGCATGGAGTCGATCAGTCTGTGGCACTGCTCAGGTGTTATGAGAGCCCAGGTTGCTCTGATAGTGGCCTTCAGCTCTTCTGCATTGTTGGGTCTGGCGTATCGCATCTTGCTCTTCACAAAACCCCATAGATTTTCTATAGGGTTAAGGTCAGGCGAGTTTGCTGGCCAATTAAGAACAGGGATAACATGGTCCTTAAACCAGGTACTGGTAGCTTTGGTACTGTGTGCAGGTGCCAAGTCCTGTTGGAAAATGAAATCTGCATCTCCATAAAGTTGGTCAGCAGCAGGAAGCATGAAGTGCTCTAAAACTTCCTGATAGACGGCTGCGTTGACTTTGGACCACAGAAAACACAGTGGACCAACACCAGCAGATGACATGACACCCCAAACCATCACTGGAAACTTTACACTGGACTTCAAGCAACATGGATTCTGTACCTCTCCTCTCTTCCTCTGGGACCTTGATTTTCAAAGGAAATGCAAAATTTACTTTCATCAGAGAACATAACTTTGGACCACTCAGCAGCAGTTCAGTCCTTTTTGTCTTTAGCCCAGGCGAGACGCTTCTGACGCTGTCTCTTGTTCAAGAGTGGCTTGACACAAGGAATGCGACAGCTGAAACCCATGTCTTGCATACGTCTGTGCGTCGGGGTTCTTGAAGCACTGACTCCAGCTGCAGTCCACTCTTTGTGAATCTCCCCCACATTTTTGAATGGGTTTTGTTTCACAATCTTTTCCAGGGTGCAGTTATCCCTATTGTTTGCACACTTTTTTTCTACCACATCTTTCCCTTCCCTTCGCCTCTCTATTTATGTGCTTGGACACAGAGCTCTGTGAACAGCCAGCCTCTTTAGCAATGACCTTTTGTGTCTTGCCCTCCTTGTGCAAGGTGCCAGTTGGACAACTGTCAAGTCAGCAGTCTTCCCCATGATTGTGTAGCCTACAGAACTAGACGGAGAGACCAGTTAAAGGCCTTTGCAGGTGTTTTGAGTTAATTTGCTGATTAGAGTGTGGCACCACGTGTGTTCAATATTGAACCTTTTCACAATATTCTAATTTTCTGAGATACTGAATTTGGGGCTTTCATTAGTTGTCAGTTATAATCATCAAAATTAAAAGAAATAAACACTTGAAATGTATCAGTCTGTGTGGAATGAACGTATACATTATACAAGTTTCACTTTTTGAATGGAATTACTGACATAAAACAATTTTTTGATGATATTCTAATTATATGACCAGCACCTGTATCTATGCCCTAGGCTATATCACACAGTTAGGCGGGGATCACACTGGAATAAACGAAGCGGCAGCGGTAAGTGTATCACAACGCTCAGACCATAACAAGTTCTATCTCGTTCCTAAGTAACTCAAACGGTTTGCCTATGTTGCACTTTGAAAGTTGAACCAAGTTCAACTCTCGTCGCCGGCTCATTGGCTGCAGCAGCCACGAGAAGTAGTAATTGGTCGCATGCATGAAATGCCTTATGTTGCTGATGTCTGGGTTACACAAAGCTACAACAACACAATCATTGGGTTTTCTTAATGACCAACAGTTTAGTTTATAAATAAAAAAAGTTGAGTAGACCTATTACTGTTAGAAGTGTTATGGAAAGGCCTGATTACATGCACTGTTAAAGCGCAGTCATTGTGCTTGTTTTTCATTTGAGTTTGGTGCAGTTTTAAAATTCATGTAGAAAAGTTAAAGTTAAAAAGTTAGTTCGATTCCTTTTTGATCGGCTCAGAGTTGATGTCATTTGGGCTGTGTCATTTGTTCACACATGGACAATGATTTTGTTTACTGACAGTGGGAGAGAGGGCATGATGTTATTGAGTTTTTCCGAGATAATGGGAACAGTGGCACCAGGAAGACAGTGAGTAATTACAGTGCATGAAAATGCACTGTTCTGTTATCCGAAGTCGTCTTCTTCTTCTTCTTCTTCTTCTTCTTCCCACCAAATTTCTGTGTCTAATTCAGCTTTAACCGTTTAACGTAGAAACTTCGTTCAAACTTTGTAACGTAGGTCTTGAAAAGGACACGTGGGGAATGTATTTTTCACTTTTGTAAACTTTATACTTTTTGAGATATTAATAAAAAACAAGCTTATTTTTCCCCATAGACTTTGCATTAGCACTATGACATCACAATGGGCTAATTAACTTGATTTGCACCTGTATCAACTTCCAGCTGCTCACTACTAGGACCCATTAAAGGGCCAGTTAAACTGATTGCACCTGTATCAACTGCTTTCTGCTTAACTAGGCCAACTCTCTCTGTGTCTCTCCATTCTACAAGGATATAAGGCACATTCCATCCAACTTTCTATACATTCATCCTCTTCAAACCATTCACTCATCCACCCATTAAACTATACATCAATATCCATTAAACAATCTGCCTATCAACAGCCATTCAACTTTCTGTCTATCAACATCCATTACACTATCTACATTCAACTTTTAAACTATATACTCTGTCTCAGGCTTTAAGCATACAATCTGGCTCTCTTAAGACTACTATTTCCTCTGCCCACAACTGTTTCAAAATAAATGTCCTCACTACAATAATTCACTATTAAATAATGTAACTATTTAAACTAATCAACTATTTAACTGTTTAGCCATTTCAACTGTCAGTTGTTATCAACTATGACTCCTGCCAACTGTTTCCAAATAAAAGTTTGTTTGGCATTTTATACAGTATGTTTATATTTTCATGCACTGGTAATTTCCTCGAAATTACATTTTCTAGTTGCATCAAGATAATGCACCTTTTTGATTATGGAGTCACCAAGAGAGTGGTCGGGGGAAAATTGACGGAGGATAGGCAGACTGGGAGCTAGGCTGGCATGCCCACTCAGAACACATGGAACGTGGTGGTTTCATCCATGTAGCTGATATGGGGCGGTATGCAGGCTCTTGAGTCGGCATGGGCCCACTTGGCTGCTCCATTGGCAGTAGGGTGGATGACTCGATCCTTGGCGATGGCTCCTCCCGGGTGGCTGGACAAGGGAGGCTTCCTGATCGTCTGGTCTGCCCACTGCCTCCTTTAGCAGGTTGCGCCAGGTAGTGGAGCAGGCACCCCATTGATTTTGGGAGTGCTGGTTGATGGCAGCAGCTTGATTTCCGTCACCACCAGGAGGAGGAAAAGCCGCCCCGCCTGCTGCAACCCAGACGGGGGCTAAGCCAGCTTGTGGTAGATCCAGTAAGGCCTCGGTCGGTGGCACTGCCACGGCTCAGGCTGAACAGAGGCTACGGCTGCTGGCTGGACAATGGGAGTCACTGAGTCAAGCTGAACACCCCCGGGGGCCATCAGCTGGAGATATCTGTTGGAAGGCATCCATGGCTGCTGGGTCGTCCGGTTGAGGTGTCTGTCAGGGGGTTGCTTTGGCAGCAGTGTTGTACGCAGGAGATGTCCGTCAGGTGGTAGCCACCCTGTCATCTGCTGCAGTCGACTGCCGTGACATGGATTCGGCTGCTGGGTTGTCCAGGAGAGGCCTACTGGGTCTTAACTTGTTCTCAAAACTGCTGTCAGTAACATTTCTGTTTCAAGTGACCCAGAATATATACAATCATTGCAATCAAAGTCAGTGCTTTGTTCCCTGCTGCTGCTATCAGTATCACTGCACATGCATTGGTCTGCAATATGAAGTGCAAAATTAAGGTTGCTTAAGAGAGCCTTCTGTAGAGATAAAAGGGTAGAGATGCCCTGTGATTTGTGGGTGCTGTAAGTGTTGGTGGGTGCTGAAGTGAGTGCTGAGGGTCTTAGGCTAGTAAAAAACAGTAAATAGGCTGGAGATTATCTGGGTGAGCTACTGACGGTCTTAGGATAATAAAAAGCAGCCTGACAATCTGTAGCAGACTGTATGCAGGGAACTTCAGGTAATTTGATGCGGATGGTGATGAGAAATCTGATGGGGAGTTGGGATGGGATATTACTTCCACCTCTACATGCTCACAGTCTCTATTACTGCTGAGGGAAGTGTGGGAAGTGTGACGCAAGGCAATATGGGAGACAAGTTCTGGAATGACATTCCAGTGAGGTGCAGTAGTTGGCTAAACATTTGCGCAATACTGCATGAACCCAGCATCGGCGTGTCACATAAAACACAAATTGAAGCATCAGATTGACCATTGGACAATCCTACTGCAAAGCCTAGACGGGCCTAGGCCCATTCAGGCCCGTCCGTAGCTACGTCTATGGACTATGCTATACAACAATATAATGCATAAAATTGACTTAGAATGTTGGGGAGAGGTGGTGGAGGGGGGAACTTGGCCATAAATGGAACGCCTGGGAGCTAATTAAAGTGCAAAAATAGGTATAATGATGATTATAGATTTCTGTGATTTTCTCATAAAATTTGAGTATTTTCAACATACAGAAAATATGTATGCAACTAGTGTAACTATCTATAAGAGCAGCAAAACACGTCAAATTATTTGGTGCTTATTACAAGTTTAGAGCTTGCTATAATATCACTGTATTTTCATACATTTATCTACTCACTACTGCTGACTGGAGGCATTCTCATCAACAATGATCATGGCAATTTACTGCTCCTGCAGTATTCACAGACATTTGTATTACCACTGAGAAGGGGGCTTGTTCTGGTTATTTATCATGACAATATCTTATTCAACAGATTTTTGCTGGATGCTGGATTTTTACTTTCTTCCACGTGTTGTTCTGAACAGTCATGGGAAAGGACAAGCCTTTCTGACAAAGGGTGATGGTGTTGAAATATGAACTTTGAGTTTGGCTTATGTTCAGAAAGTATGAACAGGAAGGGCCTGTGCAATTCAAACTTCATTTTTTCATCACAGACAACCATGGTATTGTCATGATATATTTTCAGTGACTATAGACTTAACTGCAAGGTGCATCTCTTTCATGACACTATTCATTCGTTCATTTAATTGGGTTTCATAGGTGATTTTTTTTTTAAATGCCTCGTGCGTGGTGTTTTTAATAAACTGTGCTAAAGAAGAGTTGCAGTCTCTCTTGATATGATATGATGAAAGTCTAAGGCAAACCGCAATGGGGTTTGCTAATTTTTAATTGTGGCATTTTGTCCATTGCCACAAGTATGCAGCATATTACTCAGGATTGACTCATTAATTGTGTGGTTGGCAACACAAACATTAAGCAGTGTGCCTGATATATGCACAAACTTGTTCCCATGTTCATGACACAAATAAGGGTTTCCCATGGTATGTCTGTTTGAGATCGTACACAGGTGGATGAGACTTAATCAAGTTTTTACAAACTATAGTAACACTAGGCTATTTACCCACCATGAGAAAAGTGTGTTCCCTTTGAAAGACAATGTGCTGGGAATAGAGAACATACCTATGACTCACTAAACAAGAACACTCCTATCCCCAAATGTTATGAATCATATAACAAATATTTCCGATCTCACTTTCAAGAAACACAAACAACTTTTTAATTTTTGTATACTTTGGAAGTCTTTAAGATTTACGATTTTTCGGAGTAAGCTGGTATATGCCCAGAAAAAAAACATTCTGTGACTATAAAGCACAGCCGGGGGCTAAATTTAACCTGATACGCAAAAGTAAATTCCGGTCCATTCTGTTAATTTTTAATGTATTGTAGGCATTTCATTTTATTTTCTTAAAACTTTCTGAAAGAGAATTCCATGATCACAGAATTAGTATTGTATATTTATTAATGTTACTGGTAACACTCTACTGACAGAGACTTAACAGATCATCTGTTCAGTAGAATTGTTTTTGAACAATTATGGCACTGAACATCACCAAAACCAAATCAAACCCCTAACTTTAAACCTAACCATAAGTTGGGATCACTCAGGTTCACTCAACATTAACCAATGGGACGTCTTCCTCTGATGTCACCAATCTCCAACAGCCCTTTTCAGGGATTTTCATGGCCCATACGTGCATCAATATTGTATACCCTAGAAGTATTTTGTCAGTGTGTAGCATCAGGGGCGCCTTAATACCACCCGAGGCCCCTGGGCTATATGTTTTTTAAGGCCCACCTCCCCCAACCGCAAATATCAATTATGATTAAATGATACCCGGCCCGCGATCTACCCCGCCTATTTACATAGCGTGCGGTTTTGGTTAGTAACATGCAGTGTAGCCTATTATTGAGCCTATGTAAAACCTTTACATAAACAGGAACAGAAAGTCCTCGAATCACGTCAGCCAACATCGCTTATCAAAAAGGCTAGCCTACTGCACGAAAACAAGCGTTGAACTTTTACAACACTGGCTGTAGGCTAAGTTAAAATATGGGTACACAAATATGGACGTTTAAAAGCTTTTTAAAAGTGCATGTGTTTGTCGTGTCGGGGGGTTCCCCAGGAGTTTTTTTTGAAATTCTGTCTACTTAACACACCAGTTTAACGCAGTTTGGGAGGGACATAAATACTTTTAGACTACAGAACAAGCTGGCTCATGTGACGTGAACATGCATTATCACTACAGTACATGCCATATCTCACGTTAACAATGGAGAAAACATAACAGGCTATTATAGACCCTTTCAACAAGGTAAACAAAAACAATGCTTGAACGTTCTATTTGGGCCCCAATCTACTTCCTCTGCATTAAGATAACATATGGAATGTTAAAAAGGAAGTCTTGTGGGGCCAACTATGATGCTGATAATGGAACTCTCTTGAAAGGGTCCATATGTGCGAATGGGTTAGCACAAACTTAGCTGTTGGTGAACGGAGATGCAGATCACTAATTAATTTCTTTGCGCCACAGCCCATGTTCTGTGTTCACTCCAATGAGACACGTGAAATACATGTTTTTAAAGCCGTTTCATTTCCAGGCTATTTGCTACGATATTTACCTGCTATGCCTTCTGTTTTCATGGACAGTTACAGGAATCCACGTCATTCGTTTATCGTTGCTTCAATCCTACCCACGTTATCTCTTGAGTTTGTCAGTCAGTCAGCCTCTCCTCTAGCTCCTCTACACCCGTTAGGATTTATTACGTTTTGTTACATGTTGTTACACTTTGAATTGGAGAAGACAAAGGGGGCCTCTGCATGGATGTAGCCTAATTGTAGAGCAGTACGATGTGCTCAATTATTTAGGCTAGCTCCAGAGTAGGCTAATGACGCCGCGAATACAGACACGCCGTTTATTATTAATTATCATTATTATTATTAGGAGGCCCCTCATTGGTCGAGGCTCCTGGGCTGAAGCCCAGGTAAGCCCCTGCATTAAGGCGCCAGTGTGTAGCATAGATGTCTTGTGGATTGCAAGGCATTTAAAGTATGAGAATGCTATGATAAGTGGAGATTGATTTACGTCACCTTTTACAACTACATCCTGTGAAGCAAATTACTCCCTTATATTCTCGTTCGTCATACTGATTTACTGCATGCTAGTGATTTTTTTAAAAAGAATAATATAAATATTATAATGTAATAATAAAATAATAACAAAGAAATGCTTGCATTGCTTAACTTTAAGCAACCCCATTTTGAAAACAAATGAACAAATCCTCTGCCTGCTTATGTTAATCCTTCAAAATGGCATCAGCATTGCATAGACACTGGAGATTCTCCACCACAGTGGAATGTCTGTAATATGTAGGAACTTTGGTAATTGCATGGCTTCCTTTAAAAGCTGGCATATAATCAATCAACATTTGGTGTGGCATAAGAGTTTATGACCGTAATTATACTTATACAATAGATCTGAAAATGTACCCTACTCTGGCACTAGTTCTGTATGACTATACATCTCATCAGAGGGTGTCACCTTAATACTTAGTTTAAAACAGTGGTGTTTGCACACATCGCTCTGAGAATGGAAGCCAAAAGTTAAACAGCTAGCAGACTACTATGTTATTTCAGGAGCATGAAGGGAGGGGTGTAATTTGACAGCTTTGGCTCAAATATCCTGTCTGCCAGGAACGCAGGTTGGATTATTTAAGTCTAACCAGTTTCAAATGACACAGAAAATGTTGTGAACTCGTTATATAGTCATAAATGAATGTTTGAATCAACGTCTTACATGTATACGAGCAAGAAGAAATGTGTTGGGTTTTCTTGCTCACATGGGAAACTATTTGAAAAAATGTATAAACCTCAGGCTGAGGTTATAATGAAATGGTGGTAGAAATGTGGTGGAAATCAATTGATGCACTTTTATTGATTAAGTGCAAGTCAATCAACAGGAAAGTTTCATTTCATTTGAGGATTCATACCCCACCCCCGTTCAGCAGTGTTTTAGGATTAGATTAGCCATTTTGGTTGCAAACCTACTACAAACCACACATCTTAGTTAGATAGATAGAACTTTATTGTACCAATTGAGAAATTGGGTTTGCCTCACACACACCCATTTCACTGCATGGTGTCACACATTTTAAGGCTCTGTGTCATTCGTTGGCAAAGATGCTTGACCCTGAATTGCGCGTGTTTATTCAGTTGCTGTTACTCATTGAACGATAATGGGTTGGCGGACATTTTTTTCTGCAGCATCTCTGATTTCACCTATGAGAAAAAGGTGACCATTTGTTACTTTATTATATGAACACTTGTCTCGATATACTTCTCTTTTTTTACTTTATGGGGTATAGTATATACACACACACTTACATCATCACTGTCATCACTTCACATACATACAGCACACTGCTTGCTACAGTAAGCCTCCTCTACATACTTGCTGCACACTGCCCCCCCCCCCACATACACAGCACATTGTCTTCAGGATCTTCTCCAACACACATCCTCTACATACTTACAGCACACTGCCCCCACCTACCCACCTACACACACACACACACACACACACACACAGTCACTGCTCCACTCCCCTCCCGCCCCACACACACATCTTCACTGTCATCACTCACATACATTACACACAGTACTCTGCTTGCAATAGTAAGTCCCTACCCCCTACATACACAGCACATTATTTCATCAGGAAGCTTCTCCAACACACATCCCCAACATACTTACAGCACACTGCCCCCCAATACACAGCACATTGTCTCATGAGCTTCTCCAACACACATATTGCACACTGCCCTCTCCCCACATACACAGCACACTATCCCATCTCCCCTGTCATCCCCCAACACACACACCAAGACCCCTGGCAGTTGGGTTAGCCCCTTGAGCCGTGGATCTGCCCAAGGTTTCTTCCTTGGTAAGGGAGTTTTTCCTTGCCCCTGTTGCTCTTTGGGTGCTCCTTGTTGGTGCCCCCACCCAATCCCAATCCTCCCCACCTTTTTTTTTTATGCAGCCCTTGCCACTTAATCTACTAAACCCCTCTTCTACTGCACTTTTTACCCCCCCCCCCCCATTAATGCACAAATAGGCTGACACCAGACATAATTTCACTGCATTTCTTACTTCCAGTAACTATATGCATGTGACAATAAACTTCCTTGTATCCTTGTATCCTTGTATTGGGTTTTTTCTTTCAGGTCCTCCTAGTTTTGACACATGAGTGCATTAATCGTTTTGAGATGAAAAAATCAATAAACATACTCCATTAACAATGGAGTACAAATCTTACCACTGTTCTTCTAAATCTTTAACTTTTTTGTGAAAAGATACTGTAAGTCTAATGCCTATAAGGTCATCAGACTTCAGACTTGTGTGAAGACACAACACAGATGTCTGGTCCAACTGGGTAAATTCATTGGTGGAAACAGCCCTAATAACTGCATGGGCAGAAAATACCTCATGTTATTGTCCTAAAATTGCATCAGAGCTGAAGCCACCGACTGATAAAACTCTGTTGTGTGAGTAGGTTGTGTCGGTCAGTCGCACAAAAAGGAAATTAGATAGCGTTATCACCAAAGCCTCTGACATTGTGCCCTCCCTCCAGTCCACGCTCTGTACTCTGAGAGAGGAAGACAGTAGTAAGCGTGTCTGTGGGTGATGCCGTACCATGGAAAACTGCGGTGGAGAACTTGTGCTGTAGGGAAGTGAGTGTGTTTTGGCTCACCCCATGACCAGCAGATGTGAAATGCCTCACTCAGCATCCAGGATTTGAGGCATGCTGCTAGAATCTGTTTGTGCTATGCACCGATAGATCGTCTGGTGACCGGAATTGGCCGATTTTCACGTGATCGGCCATCACCGGCGACCGGCCGGTCAGTCTGATACACGCTGACTTTATGCCGGTCAAATGCACTCGTGCGCCGCAATTGTAACAACACCCAGCTGAGTTTGCAAAGTTTGAAGAAGCTAGCAACCAGGCCAACACTCAGGACTGGATGTAGGGCTACAAAGAAAGCGCTAATAGGCTATTGAGTTTTTCTATGCAGCAAACGCTGTGCTTTCTGCGTGGAATTTACTAAGCTGTCACTTCATTAGGCTACGTAAACATCGCTCATCACCGCCCTTCACTGCTGCTAATTGCGTGCCCACAGCTGAACCACAAGCGCTGATGAATGGAGATAACCGATTGCGACATTAAAAATAATCAAAGTTTAGCATTCATATGCTACATGATAATAAGATGTCAACAAACAGCGACATACAGTAGCCCTAGTAGTTCTACTCCACTTAAAAATTTACTGCATATAGACTAGGGCTATGCCTTGAAATACCCTAGTCTAGCATATTGAGAAGTGGATGTTGTGAAAGTGAACAAACGATAACCTATTAAGGCAAACAAACGTTAAAATTGCTTTTGACATAGTAGCCTATAATGAAGAAAATTGATGCTCTGAATACTGAATCAGCTGTCTCTGAAATTTTCTAAAGCCTAATTGATGCATTGAACTGGAATTTGGATTTAACTTTCACCGCAAAACAGACGTGCGCTGTTTTATCTGGTGGAGCACCTAATCCCTATTAGCACTTCTCCCCTGTGTTTGTGTGATAGCCTACTCCCACTTTTCCCTCATCCTCTCATAA
This sequence comes from Alosa alosa, assembly GCF_017589495.1. Lineage (NCBI taxonomy): Eukaryota > Metazoa > Chordata > Actinopteri > Clupeiformes > Clupeidae > Alosa > Alosa alosa. The sequence goes on from NC_063204.1 coordinate 25,210,974, forward strand.
ATTCATTAATGCATATAAAATATGTTCCATGGTAGCATGTTCAAATGTATCATGAAAATTGTTCTTATATCTTTAGTTGGATATTGGATGTGAGAAGAAAAAAAAATGGGTGTTCAATGTTTCCCCTAGAAATTTTTCCAGTAGCGGTGCTATTATTTGGGGGTTGCACATTTTTTTTTTTTTTTTTTATATCATACCTTCGTGTTTCTTTTGTGGACATTTTCAGCTTTCTTTTACATTATTGGTTAAAAATGATAGAAGAAAAATGAAATGGCACAACCCACAAAAAGATTATTTACAATTTATTTAAATTTGTCTTAATGGCAAAGGCCACACCCAATCTGCGAGCACTTAATTTTTCTGGGCTTTTCAAAGAACATCTCTAAGGCTCTTTGGTAATTGCAGTGGCGGTTCTAGACTCAATTACTCCCCGGGCGAGATCCCTCTCCTCTTCTACTTTTCTTTTTTTTCGGAACTGGGCACCTGATGGCTTTGACCGCTTTCTGTCCATCGTGTTTGGCACTCGACAGTCGACAACAATCCACAAATTCCCATGATCCACACGCGACCACAGTCAAGACCAAACCAATTCACCTGGGTGACCTCTTAATCGTTTTGTCACCTATTTTTATTAGCCATTTCACACAGTTAATTAAATGTGCAGGAATCATAGGTCTGCATTCATAACATTATGAGATGTGCGTTGTTTGGAAGAAAGTCAAGGTGTGACTGATTTTAGCCCACTAATAGACTGTTGTAGGCTACTATACAGTGGATCCCCATTCATCCCCCCTTTCCCGTTTCATTAAGGAGACCCAGAGGTGAACTGCCCCCCGCAAACCCCTCCCTTCGCCCCTTCCTCTGCACAGTGCAGTGCAGTAGGCCTACCTTCTGAGCAACAGGGGCGCCAATTCCCTAATTCCTCACACAAGTGATGGATAATAGAAAATCGTTTTGTAACGTTTATTATTCTTTTTTTTTAAGCGCTTGTGCCGCCCCCTACAAGATGCCGCCCCAGGCGACCGCCCGGTTCGCCCGTACCTAAAACCGCCACTGGGTAATTGAATTGAATTGTTGGGGGGCCATTAATGCTGACACGCATGCACGTAGCCAGATGCTCTCCTTGTAGTCTATTTCTCAGTCCCAAAACAACAAACCCACGTAAAAAAAAAAGTAAATACTCACTTTTCTTCTACATCCTCCGACAGTTACCATACAACTCACTCACAATTAACTCGAAAAGGACCTAGGCTACTTGATTGAAGTGCGACCGTTAAATCTCACCGTCAAGAGAACGCTGAAGTTATGAGAACACGTCTTTCTGATAAGAGAATGTAGGCTCCTATGTCTAATGCCATAAACGTGAAAAAGGTCTGTTTGTGATAGCCTATTACAGCTAAGTGGACAGAATTTAGGCTATAACGATATGCCAACATATGCTCATATTTCCTTTAACTATCAGAAAGTTTAAACAGGCCTAGACTGTGTTCGCCTAGCTTTCCCATGCAAACATTACATGTAGCCCTACGCTAACGTTACAAGTCTAGGCTACAATTAACGTTAAGACCATACACCTTGTAGCTCATTGGTTTACTCTATTGCATTACTTACGTTTTAATAATTTGTCGTTGAATGTTGATGGAGGCTCATCTTTGGGAAATCAGCTCTCTGGATAAAATTGTCAACCGGAGCAAGAGTTCTCAGAGTTGACGTCACCGGACGTAAATCCAATCAGCAGAAAGAACCGCATCACAACAGTAGGCTAAATCGCAACAAACTTTTCCCCCCCCATGTTAAATTCATTTCGGTAATCATGAATTGGTTTCTTTTATTTGATGTAGGCTAGGAGAGGAGGATGCATGTTTCACATTAGTGTCAATGTGTCAAAGCAGGCTTTGGATCAGAGGAATTGCTCAAGCTTAACATATGGCATAGGCTACAAGCGAATCCACGGCATACAAACAGCTTCGTGATGAAATATAACTAATATCATTTTTTATTATCACCAGGCCTATAAGTAGGCTATTTATTGTGTAACCTACAAGTGAACGATGACACCATAGGCTACACTGTGGCGGAGCAAGACCCCATCAGTCGGATAGCTAAACAATGTAACCGTGTTCAGAACGTAGGCTAGCCATATGGGCTGCAGACTTGTCTTTGGGCTTGTAATCACCTGACACATCATGCCGCATATATGTCCTGAATAATGAGAGGCTAAGTGCGGATTTGATGCACTTAACTTACTCAAGACTTTCAGAAAACAATTTCGAGATGACGTTGGCCGTTGTGCTTTTACAGTGTGTTAAGTGAATCTCGTGATGTTATGTTGCAGCGGCGCTGAAAATCCAGCGGCGGCGCTGCGCCGCTGTTAAATACACTGTAGGGGAAACACTGGTGTTCCATAACTTAACTTAATCCATAATTTGATACTGCAGCTGAAGTTAGACTTGAAGAAGAATCTGTCTGCTCACCGGTTCCATTTTTTGAAGTTGATTACATTTCTATATTAACATGTTCTATCAAAGAAAAGATAGAAAATAACTATTTGTGTGTCTGTGCTGTAAAATGGTTAGAAGAAATGAAATCGGAATCGGCTAAAATCGGTATCGGCAGGTCAAACTTTAAAATCTTTTTCCCATCTACGTATATGTTTGGAATAGTACTTTGTTAAATCTATTTTGATGACAGTTTTATCAGTATTTAATGTGAGACAAGAATTGTTGAGCCACTTTGTGACTTTAGTAAATGTTTGTGTCAATTTTCAGGGCAACCTGTCCTGGCTCTTTGCCATGTGTAAACAGGACTGTGTCATCAGCATACAGTACATCAATATCTCCCCACCGTCACATACCGATCCTGTGCCTCTCCAGGTAGATCCACCTGTGCCTCCTTCACGTGAGCCTCGTCTTCCCCCTTCTCAGCCATATGCTGGTGAACCTGGTACATGCCGCTCTTTTTTTATCCCAGTGTACTTTGTCCATGGAGTTACAGGCCTCTGCATATCCCACGGATCGCTCTCGTGTAGCCTATGTCATCTCCCTCCAGACAGGGAGGGCACGGGACTGGGGAACTGCTGTATGGGATTCTGGCGCACCTTTTTGCTCCAATTTTAAGAATTTTTCTGATGAAATGCTTAAAGTGTTTGACCGATCTTTGAGGAGAAGGGAGGTGGCTTGAGAGTTAATGTGCCTAAAACAAGAGTTTGCCATAGAGTTTCGTACTCTAGTCGCTTCTGTGGATTAGAACCCAAGTGCTTTGATTGATGCATTTTTTCATGGTCTTAACAATTCTGTAGCTAATGAGATTACTGCTCTTGAATTGCCCAGCAATTTGGATGGGCTAATTGACCCAGCTGGCCGTGTGGATTCTCATCTTAAGCCCTCCTTACACTGACAGACTTTGGAAAGATTTGCAAAGATTTGGAAAAGATTTTTGAAAGACTACAGTCTTAGACCCTCTCACATCTAAAGACAAGTAGTAGTTTTAAGTCACAGACTATGATTTTGCAATGACTAGGGATCTTGCAGGGTCACTATTTACAAGATTGCAACAAGATTCCTTTAAATTATTACCCATTGTGCAATAGATAAACAGGAACTGAAATGATAGCCTACTAAACTCAAAGTCGTATTTTCGTGTTTCTGCAGTATTGTTTCATGCGTGACATCCCTAACCGATATAGAGTTGTTCTGTCACGTGGATGAGCCGACTAAATATGTATAAGAAATGACAAATTTTATAAGAATAACAAATAGGCTACAGCTGTCGCCTACCTACCTCTGCAACTGGCTACTGGACTTCCTCTGTCAGAGGCCTCAAGTAGTACGTGTTGGCAACAATATCTCAAGCAGCATCACACTGAGCACGGGGGCCCCCCCAAGGCTGCGTGCTCAGTCCGCTGCTCTTCACCCTGCTGACGCATGACTGCACTGCAACCTACAGCAACAACCACATAGTGAAATTTGCTGACGACACAACTCTGGTGGGTCTCATCACCAAGGGCGACGAGACTCAATACAGGATGGAGGTCGACCTTCTGACCACGTGGTGCAGGGACAACAACCTCCTGCTGAACGTCAGCAAGACCAAGGAAATTGTTGTTGACTTCCGGAGAGGTCACACCCAACACCTGCCACTGACCATCGACGGTGCTGTGGTGGAGAGAGTGAGCAGCCCCAAATTCCTGGGGGTGCACATCAGTGAAGACCTCTCCTGGACCACCAACACTGCATCACTGGCGAAGAAAGCTCCTGCGGAAACTCAGGGCGAGCAAGTGCTCCACCAGCCATCATGACCACATTCTACCGAGGCACCATTGAGAGCATCCTCTCCAGCTGTATCGCTGTGTGGGGCGGAAGCTGCACTGAATACAACAGGAAAGCCCTGCAGCGCATAGTGAACACAGCTGGAAGGATGATTGGTGCCTCACTCCCCTCCCTGAAGGACATTTACAGTACACCTCCCACCTCCGCAAGATTGATCAACTGCCCTCTGGGAAGAGGTACAGAAGCCTGCGCTCCCGCACCACCAGACTCACCAACAGCTTCATACACCAGGCTGTTAGGATGCTAAACTCTCTCCCCCCTCCACCCTCAGCCACATAACATCCTGGACTTTTGGACCCACAATGGCTGCCTTGCACTACTCCACTTGCACTACTCCACTTGTACACTTGCACACTTTGCAACTTGTTGTTGTTGTCCTGTTGTCCTGAAAACACTTCTGAACACACTTCTGCTGCTCTTACATAACTTGCACCACTATGCCACTTGCATACTTAGGTGAAACAGAACTACCTCAGCCATTTATTGGCCTGACTTTTGCACTATTATATTGACTGTCTACTGTATGCACAATTGCACAATTTCAACCAAATTTTGCTGCTCTTATTTCTTCATTGTATGTGCCTTCTTATTTACTTTTTATATTGTTTACTTGAATATTATGTTTGTCTGTGGACCTAATTGGTTAAAATATGTTTTGTCTCCACCGTGGGATAGTGGGAAACATAATTTTGATCTCTTTGTATGTCTCGACATGTGAAGAAATTGACAATAAAGCAGACTTTGACTTTGATCTGAGGTGCTGCTGTTCGCGGGTTCGAGTCCGGGCGTGTGCAGGGCTGAATCGCGCAGGTTCAACACAACGCAGGTTACACATGCTAAAGGAATAAAACAAATCTTTTGGAAATTGATCTTAATTAAATAGCCCCACATCACACTAGAGATTGGCATGGTTTTATTACAGTTAGCCTAGTAACTGGCTTGATTTGCATTGAGAGATGATCTTATGGAAGGTATTACTGGATTTACTTGATTTTATCATGTACATTGGTTGCACAAGAATGAAATATCTAGAATTAGTCCAGCATTTCTCATTCGGTTTACAAAATTCATGTTGTGAAAACTCAATTTGATCAAGTAATTCCAATTAAATTGATTAGGCTTAGGCCTACATGAAATATTCATGTAATTTCAATGTGTTATACAGGTGGCATGTACTGAGAGTAGGCATTCAAATGAGTCCATAGTATTGCAACATCAGTGTTAAAGGAACATAACTTAGATATTGAGGACTACAAGATGAAACATGCTTAATATGTTGTGCCACGGTATTCAGAAGCATTCATTATGGTTATAGAAACAAATGCCATGAAACCACTGATACGTTGTGCCTGCTCAATACCTAACACACTCATGGTGGGAACAAAGCATGATTCATCTCAAAGCATATCATAAGATCTAAACACGCTCCAAATTCTATTGGTCTCTATAACCCTCTTCAATAAAACTTTCACCAACACTGTTAACTGCATGATTTTCTCAGTGTTCTTGCAAAGGCTTAGCCTGGAAAATCCAGACCCTGGTAATATAGAAAGAATAAGGGTCTGTGGCCGGTTGCACAAAGCACCTTTAGTCTTAATTTCTCCTTAGGTAACGGATTTACTTAAGGGTGTTGCACAGAAAACCTTAAAATGTTTCCTTAGAAACTTTAAGCGATTTACTGCATTGAAAGGGATTTTCCGGCAGGAAAATTCTATACATACAGTCGGCAACTAGTCATAATCGTGGTTACCGTGGCTGAAAAGCCCCCGAGGGGGAAAACATTCGTTTCGATTGCATGTAATCTAATGGAGGTGCAGCGGCTTGAGTGCAGAAAGCACCTATAAAAATATTAAATCTTTTAGCAAACATCACTAAACGGCACAAACATGTTTCAACTGAGAGTTATCTGTGTGTCATGGAGGTTAAGGGTAATTAATATTAAGTTCCCTCATTTTGCGAATTCCAGTTAAACGGCCAGAACTGTCTCGAGTGTACTCATTGTAGAACTGCTTTCAATGGCCGGACTGTGTGGCTCGGTTTAGCAAGCTAACCCTTTTGCCTTAACATCACATACTCGTAAATTGCATCTAAATTTATTCTCACATGAATGCACATTCCCTACAATGGCCGTGGGAATAGTTTTAACAAGTAATGTGTACCAGTTGGTTATGTTACACTGACGATATAAAGTTAGCCAGTTAGCAACCTAATGATGCTACCATTGAATATAGCTTCCAGAGAAATTTGTCGTCAACATTGGGCAATCGAGGGTGAATTAAGTTGTTAGCATACACTGGGCAGTTAAGTAAACACAATTCCTTCAAATTATTGTGTTCAGAAACAAGCAGAACTCCACCTGAATGTAAAACGAATGTATAAAGTCTAACTGTTAGCGAGTTCGCCCATTGACTTCCATTGTGTGAGGTTAGCATGCTTTCCCCCTCGTGGGAGGCGGTTCCGAACATCTTAACCGACTGTATGTATTCATAGGTGCCATCTACGTCACTATCAAATAGAACGCCGCCATATTTACAACCGATCTCGCCCAGTATGGCCGCCCACACTGCACATTTGAATGTGTGTGAGAGAGAGATATTGGCTTTCCGCGATATATACAGTAGGCTACATATAGCCTACCTTGTTCATAACCCCTCCCCGTAGGTTACAGTGGAAGGCATTCAAGAGTAGGCTAGCCTATAGGAGAGCTGGAGCGATTGAAACACGGGACGAATGAAACATTCCAGTTTTCTCAGAGTGTAGGCTAATGATGATAGACAAATGTCCTTCGGTCAAAACATAGAGCATGTTAACATCCTTCTATCAGCCAAATATCCTCCTGCTATGTCATTGTATCAATGGAGTTACCGGGCTAAACGAAGTTTTGATGCTAAAAGTAAACTTCATTAGAGGTTATTTTTGATTGTTAGCCGAAGTATTTTTCATTTAAAGGTTCGACTTCATGCTTATTCAGTAGACCATTTAGTTCTCCACAATCCCAGACTTTCATATCGCATACTTGTTTACATGGAAAGCAAAACAAGCTAGGCCTAGTGATAGGCTATGTCTGTGTCGGGACGATTGAAACAAGCTTCAATCGTCCCGACCAGGCTGTAACTCCATGTATTTTAATTAAATGCACAAATATCTGTGTTTAAACAATCATTTATGGAGGTGAGACATGGAAAAACAGTTTTAGGAAGATGAAAATGCATTTGGGCCCACAGGGGTCGAGTTTTCCCATGTTATCCATGGAGACTGACGGCCGGGTCGTTAAGCCTATAGCCTACCTACTTATGTGCCGTGGCCTAACCCACGTAAAAACCTAGTGAAACGACATTTCCAATATATTGTTTCCAACAATATAAACATGATATAAATGGGAAAGCCTACCGTTCTAGCTATAAACATCGCAGAATCATCCACAGGGCATGATATTTCAAAAACCGCACAAACTGCTTCACGATGATGGCATGTTATCAGACATGCACGAAGAGGCTAGCCCTGCAACAATCTATCTGAAATAACCCCTATTGGGAGTAGGCCTACCATTCATGATATGTAGTAAAATTTTGAAGTTGTGGGACGTTTTATATTATTGTAGTCTTAGGCCTATGTTCATTCGTCCCCTTATGTTGTTTCAACTGGGATCGGGAGGAATGAAACGCACGTCCCACTTTTGCTGTAATAGGCCTAATTCCTGAACGTTTTTTCAAAGTTGGAAATGCATTTGTATTTGACAGAGGACAGATGTAGGTTATAGTGACCAAATATTAGCTTTCAGTGTGGTACGATCGGTTTGTAGGCTAAATTACGTTTATACCTAATTAAAAAGTGTTTCAACTGCTCCCTGCCTATCAATATGCGGTGCACTGTAAAAAATAACACTACATCTTACTGCAGTAACACAAGTATACTTTACTTACTATAGGCTGACCTAGTGTTCTTACTAGAGTAACATTAGTAATGTGCCGAACTTGCAACAATGGGGTCTAAAACTTGAGATACACGAGTAAGCTTCACAACTCAGACCTGAGTAAACTGGACTCACGCGAGTGCACACGCAAGACAGTTGCAGAGGGAGCATTCTGGATTCCACAGCCAGCGGTCGGCAGTGTTACGGTGTGGCTGACTTTTGGGATGGGAGTGTAACAGCTTCACCAGTGACTTGCTCTGTCGGTAAGTTTACAGTATGTATTAATGTGTCAGATGTTTACAGTATAGGTTGAACTAACAGCATTTGTGCAAAACTGTACATTCGGTTTCATTAACAACTGGGGTAATGTTAAGTTCAACTTGCTAAGTGGCCGATATATGCGCTAGCTGCTAACAGTTTGCAGCTAACTGATAGCAGCTATGCGAGTTAACACCAAAGATCTTTGTTAACACTGCCTCAGACCATGCTGAGCAGAAAACAAATATTCTAGGTATTCAAGCCCTTTGATATTTTTGTTATGGAAGTTATGAGGAAGTGGTGGGGGCCAAAAAAAAAAAACTAGGCTGTATAAATTTGCCAATAGCAGTTGTCTTCATGAGCTCTCTTAATGAAGTTTAGTTCTAACGTTAGCCATTTCTCATGAGAAACGCTTGCTAGCATGCTAAGTTGATTCAAACGTGTAAAGATTAAACTGTGTATGGTTTACGTCGATATTCCTACTGTATTGATAAAACAATTGGGATAATTGGACTCATAACCTTACTGACTGAGAAAGCCATGGTCTTTTATCTAAAATCTTTCGTTGTGATTTAGCAAGAGGACTTAGGTTGCAGTGTGTGGAATTTGAACGAATGTGCCGTTATTGAGGTGCAAAATGGCATCATATAATTCCAACGTATGATTGACATTTTAAATTCTATTGTGATAAATGTACTAGGCCTGAAGCAATAGAGAAAATTAAGTTGCCAAATCATAATATTTTTAGCTTAACAGTATTAATTAGGTCTCTGGAGAAATAATTTAAATTAACATTTAATGTGATAAACTTAATCAGCTGTTTTAGTTAAACATGGCCAATAGATGCATATTGATAATAATTTTGCCCTCTTTTTCTTTTTGCAGTTGGAAAACTGAAAATGCAGAGCAATGAACTGGACATGTAAGTTGTGCTTGTTTGGATGTGAAGTCAGAGGTCAGTTGCTCAAACACTACTGATTGAAACATGGAGGTTACACCAGAATACGACAAAAAAAAAACTGCAGAGGGTGGTGAAAACTGGCCAACGATCACTGGTTCCTCACTCCCCACCATCAAGGCCATCCAGGGCAAGTGATGCTTGCGTGAAGCCAAGAAAGCATCATCAAAGACTGTTCTCACCTCAACCACAGACTGTTCACCCCACTCCCCTCTGGGAGGCGTTACAGGTCTCTCTGCACCCAAACCAGCAGGTTCAGAGGAAGCTCCTTCCCCTGCGGCTGTCACCCTACTGAACTCTAGCTGTGCATCCGGTGACAACCAACCAACTAAGCCCCCGCCCGATGCCCCTTGCCTGTGCCTGTTGAGGTGTCCACCATGACCACGGAAACCTTGGACGGGGACACCCACCCCGTGGACAATTGCACTACCCTATCCCACCCATAGTGTTCTATTTATTTACAAATGTACATACTGTAATTACACATATAGCCATTCCATTTTCTACTGCTCTTCATACTATTCATCCTGCACATACACATATTCTTACTACTGTTATAATGTTACTGTTTCTGCACTACAGTACTGTTACCACACTGCACATAGCTGTATACTGTACATATATGTCTATATGGTTCATACCAAATATATCCATATTTATTCTGCTAATACACTGCACATATTTATACCTAATTTATTCACATTGCATTTTTCTGCTTTTTTTGCACTTCTAGTTAGATGCAAACTGCATTTTGTTGTCTTTGTACTTGTACTCTGCAAAATGACAAAAGTTATCTAATCTAATAGTGCCAACTATTTGTGTATATTCTGCAAGTAAACTTTACTAACCAACATAAAGTACCCTTTACAACTCAAAGTAAGGGTAACTCATTTAACAGTAGTAAATACAACTTTGTTTCAAGTAAGCTTTACTTGAGGGCATGAAGTAAACTTTACTAGTTGGAAGTAAGTAACCAGAACTTTAAAGTCTTAAGTAAGGATAACTTCTTCTAAGTAAGCATTACTTGTAGACATCAAGTAAACATAACTTGAAAGAGAAAAGTTTTGTTTACTTAACTTATTTAAGGCAACGAGTTTCCACCCTTTTTTCAAGTAACCATTACTTATTATTTTTTACAGTGTGGCTGGATGGGTCAAAAACGTGAAAGTGCGGCACCTGGCCACCAAGGATTTATATTTAATCATGGGAAATGTAAGTATTATGTAAAAACAATTCAAATGTATGATTTTGGTGGTAGTTTACTTACTAGCCTACATGTAGTGAGTTCTAAGATAGCAAGCTAGCCTACCACTCATTAGTGTCATTTAGCTCACAGCTAGCTGTCATTAATCTGGATAATGTCCTTTTAATGTAAGATGTGTTTACGTATTTATACACTCCATGGTTTATACTCATTGAAAGAACATGAAGGGAAGGGAAACGAGGCGATTGTGACTTTATGGGAACAGTTTGTGGTGGGTTATCAGCTGTTAGCTGTCAGACGGTCAGCAGTTTGTGTGACCACTGGGCGGCTGAGTGAGCTGCCCGAATCGGTCGTAAGGATGGCGGCGTAAAGCTACAGTGACGTCATGAGACAAACGAATAGACCAGTTTCAGGTCCCTAACAACCGTAGTCAAGAACGAACTCGGAGGACAAGCACTAGTTGTTTACACTGACAGCGCATAGAAAACAAGCAGGCTGAACTTGATATAAGATGAAGAATAAAAACATATTGCCGAAATATTTCGGTGTAGCCGAGTCTGGATTGTTTTCATCTAGAGGTGTAGCGGATTTACCTATGAAAAAGCAACAGATTTTACCAAGTAGGAAGGTAGCTTCTAGGCTAAACATGTGGCCAGTCACTGTAAAGTTAGGTTAGGCTTAAGCTAATGTTAACGTTAGGGCTTCGACTGCAGAAACAATTAGTTTAGATTTAGTGAGAACATTACCTACTCAAAGGGTACATAATGACAGGGGGGGACAATCATTTCCCCCTGAGGTAAGAGGATAATTACTTTGATAAAGTAGCCTATGCTGGCCACACATTGAACGATTGACTGAAATAACGTTACAATGCACAAAATGCATTGTGCTGGATGTTAACTGACAGGACAGGAGCCTATGACGGATTAGCTATAAACTAGGGTACCTTATATTAGGCCTATGCAATAACGTTACTTGCAAGCCCATGTCTTCTTTTCTAAAACAAACAACTCAAATGGAGTGTCAACTTTAACTGGTCATTTGCGTGAAATGTAGGCTAACGTTAGCCTCCGTTCCCATGGATCATAAGTCTCATTAAAATGATATGCTGAGGAATATGATAAAAAAAAAAAAAAAACACTTTGTTAACGTCACTACCCTATCGTAACACCCCCAATTATCACCACTTTTGTTCAGAAATTCTAAAACAACGATGTTTTTTAACACTTCAAAATAATATTTACTAAATGAACCTTACATTTTTCAGTAGCCATAGTTGTGTAGATTTGAACAAAATCTGGTTTGGTTCCTATCGGGAGCATTTACTGCCTGAAATATCCGATTTTGTTTACCACGCTCGGAGTTATAGTGCTGGCCTGATGGGTTGCCTATTTACACCGTTTCAACGGCACATTAACGGTTAGACCGAGAATTCTCGTCGTGAAATTAAAATTCCACTGGAGCTCCAAGCGGTTGTGACACACGCAGCCTTACAACACTGTTTACAGCTCCTCGAGTCACGGTAAAATGTCATTTTTGGTACATAGCTAATTTAGATACACCTATGTTGTGCGTGGTTGCGTTTCTATAGGAGTCCGCTGTCTTGGTTTGTATAGAAATGGATATTAAGTGACACATACACGCAAGACGGTGGAAATACGGGACCGGTGGAAATAGGGGGAGTTACGATATGTTATTTAGCCTACATGACTTGAGTCTTTCCTCTTGAGCATGAAGATAACATTTGTGGCATAACTTCGTAGCTTCATAATGCATGCTTCGTATCCAAATGTCTAGCACCTAGGCCTGCCTACTTTATTGGCGTTTTAATTTTTTTTAGCTTTAAACGGACACATCACCAAAAAATGAAATGTCTCCTGTACCACACGGGAATTTCCGTCTGCTTTTCTCTGCCAAAAGTTAACAATAGGCCTTTTCACACAGAGATCACGCTAAATTTGCTGGAAGAGGGGACATATTTTTGCCGTCTTTTTGTGTCTGAAAGCAAGGTGAAAATTTGCCGGCCTGCTGATCTGTTCACATGATGCGGCATTTTGGGGAGCCAGGAGGCAGGATCAGCTATAGTAAATTAAATTGTGACGTGCAACAGGGGGCGTGTAGAGTGATAGTTGTAGGCCTTATGTGCGTGGGCATTTAGATACAGCAGGTGTGTGATTTCAAAAATCATGGCGGGAGAACCGACTGCACTTTAGTTAGCTTGCATTTGCTTTGCTGTTGCTGTTAGAATGTTAAATTCTTGCGATAGATGTCTTCAGACAATAAAACATAATTTGGAAGGGAAATTGAAGAGAAGAGTTGCCCCTTGCCTTGGCCGTACAATGTACTGTGCGTACAATTTATTCATGAAATCGTTCAATATTACAACAATAAAAATAGCTTGTGTACTGTCTTAATTGAAACATGCTTCGCGCACAAATGATAGCCTATAGGGCAAAGAGAATGGACATCTCAACATAAGGATACATTAGAAGATGATGATTAGTGTAAACTTTGTCACACGACGTGATAGTTTAAAAATGCAACGTTCCATTCAGTCATAAATCATTCCAGCATAGGCCTAGTGCTCTTCATGAAAAGAAAAAAGCAGCTTAATATTTTTCAGGTGTTTAACAGTAGGCCTAGGCGCACTGTTAGCAGTTATGCCGAAGGCAGTGAGATTATTAGGGCCCGAGCACCGACGGTGCCCGTCGCGCACCGAGAGGTGCGAAGCCCTATTGTTTTTGGAAAGATTATTATTATTATTAGGGCCCGAGCACCGAAGGTTTGGCATAGCGCCACCAACTGGCAACAGAAAGAATGACAATTATGCTGATTTCACATGATCAATTTGAACATACTCCTCCTAGACGGTTTGTCCAGAACAACCAGTTTTACCAGAGACTAAATGAGGAGATCTAATGAGAAGATACAGCACTCAAAAAATCCTCCATAGTAATGCATGGGGTTAGTTTGTAATGCCAATATGGCAGTTGTCTACACATATCACAACCCTTCTGCGGCAAAACGTTGACATATGAATACATTGAGCCAATCATGTGGTGTGTTGTGAATACATTGAGCCAATCATGTGGTGTGCTGTGAAGACATTGTGCCAATCATCTGTTGTGACCTCGCCGCTGGAGCAAGATTGGTGTCGTGAAGCCTTACGCACATGCATTTCTGCCGAAATACATGCCCGATAAGTGCCCAAAAAGCGTTGCAATATGGCCGCCGAGTGGAGGTATTTGCCTAAAAGGACTTTGGTCCTAGCTCGAGTTGCTGCAGCCAGCAGCTAAGGCAGCCATGTTCATGCTCCCAGTGTGTAGCGCTGTAGCTGCAGCAACTCGAGCTAGGTAAAACCGAGTTGTGTTCATACCGACAGTACTCGGTGACGTTGAGAAATGGAGATCTATGTGAGAAATCACCGGAGTTCTCCTTTAAGTTTGAGCAGTAGTTGATTTTTAGTTAGTTGCACTCATCCTTGGTCGCTTTGCAGTGAACAGTAATCCAGCACACAGGCAGCTGAGGCAGGCAGGCCAATGTTGAGTTGTAGAGAGTTTTTTTATATTTGGAAACAGGCAGAAGGTTCAGCAGATTAAAGGGCGTCGAACTGGGGGTGAGAAGTATAGGGCCCCAATGGAGGAGAGGGCCCTTGAAAAGTGGAATACGGAGGGCACAATATTTTCACCAGGCATTAGTAATAACTCAGATAATCCACACATAAAAAATCCAAACAAGTCCATAAGTAGAGTCATGTGTAATGAAGTGGAATAACACAGGGAACAAGTATTAAACACGCTAAGAAAAAGCACTATAAAGGCAAGGAAAGGGAAGGAACGAGCTGGAATCTGTAAGTAGTTAGAGAGTAGTTATCCTTTCTATCTGTGCAAATGAATATAAGCTTGGCCTACATATTGATGGGCTATAAAAATGTTTTTCATTACCAAGGTGTCACACAAGACACATTTCATGATGGATATAAGCAAAAAGCTCTCCCAAGACCTTTTGTAACCTTATTGTTGCAAAACATATCAATGAAACTGGTTACAGATGCATTTCAAAACTTCAGAATCTTCCAGTAAGCAGCATGGGAGCCATTATCTGCAAATGGAAGGAACATCACTGCATCATCAACCGGCATGCACAGGATCTCCTCGCAATATTTCTGACCAGGGAGTCAGAAGGATAGTCAATTCCAAGGGCTAAGGACCACTCGGAGAAAGCTCCAGAAAGAATTGAAAGCAGCCAATTCAATTAAACAGTTCTGGAAGTAATAAAGATCAGGATTCACAAGAGGGACCCCTGGAATCTGTTTAGAACAATGGGCCAAAATCATACCTGATACTGTGACTAATAAGTTTTGTCATACAGGAAATGTCTTGAAGCTGTCATTACAAACAAAGGCTTTCCCACAAAGTATTTAAGAAATTTCAGTAGGCACGTTCAATACTTTTTCATTCCACTTTATTACACATAACTCTTATGTTTGGATTTGTTATATGTGTGTTAATATAATGTGTGGTGAAAGTTTTGAATAGACTCACTGGAAGTTTAGGCTAATTACTGAAAAAAAAAATAAGCGTTCAATACTTATTTCCACCATATATTTATTTTACCTGAATATTTTAACTTCCAAATTAAATGTCAAAATTAATGTCAGATGAAATTTAAAGTTTGACTGACTGGATTTTGTATTCAAAACATAGTGAAAACTGTCTAGGTCCCTCTCACTCTCCCTTGCTAAAGAGCTAAATGGTTTAGTCCGCCTGCACAATTCATAAGATAGTCTATCTTTAGTTTATTAGTTGAGCATCGCTAATAGTAGACCGCTAATTGTTGTGTTGCTGGTGCAATATCTTTCTCCAAGAAAGCCAAGTCAGGTTACCAAAAACAAAGGCCAAAACAGGAAAAAGAGAGACATCAAAATGAGGGGAAACAACTGCTAATAATCTTCTTACCAAAGAAAGGTGAGCACAAATGTCAAAACACGAAATCCCATGGTGTTTGCTTGAATATATTCGCAATCATTAGTGTTAAAACGAACTGAGACAACCCATTGAAATAGTTCAGTTCGCTAGGCAAATCGTTGGTGCACTGATGCTTGCTTCATTGCTTGTCCTCCGAGTTCGTCCTTAACGACGGTTGTTAGGGACCTGAAACCGTTTCCACCAAAGATTCTAGAGCGCTACCTTTGGTTTCCACGGAGATTGTTCAACAGCTGTACTTGCTGCCTTTGCCACGATGCCGATAACCCACCGAACACAGTAAAGCTTAATGATCTTATCATTCATCTTACCCTAATAATATTCGCGGAAATTATCCAGGTAGCAAGTAAAGCATTACGATATGTGGATGGAATTCGGGATGTTTCTATGTCATTAGTTAAAATAAATGTTAAAAAATAACTCGAATGAAATCATTCTTAAATCACAGAAGAGGTAAATGTCTTGCAATGTTATTAATTTCTATGATTTTGGTAGCACTACACAACTGAGCCCACAAGCTAGCAAACATGACACGAGCTAAAAGACATCTCCAGGTGTAAACGTTTGCCAATGGGTTGCATACTGTAGCCTACTCAAATGTCAGTAAAAGTAGGCCTTAATTAACTTACTTTCATAACCTAGGTAGGTTAGCAACACCAGGTTGAGAGATGCGCAAGTAAAGCAGATCATTAGCCTTCTATTTATTGTCATCAACCGAGGAGTGAACATAGGGCAGTCTCTGGTGTCTGCAGAAGTGAGTGTGGCATCTGACTTAATATTCTGCACGAGGCACTGTTGTGGTAGGTGAAATTTCACGGGGAAACCATGATGATTGGTCAAATTTGCGAAAAAGTTGCGGTGTTTGGACAAAATTTTGAGGTCGCCCAGAATTCACTAGGATTTGCTGAATTTGCGTTAATTGTTGCGATCGCAACATCGCGAATTCCTGGAGGGACTGTTCAGAATCTTTTGGGCTCTTAGGAGTACTCTTCTGGAATAGATATCTTGTAGAGCAGGGAGTTGAGTTCTTATAGTACGTTCAGCTGAGCTCACTACTCTCTGCAGAGTACTACAATCTCTAACTGTGGAGTTCCCATACCAGGTGATGTTGCTACCAGTTAGAACACTCTCAACCGCTGAAGTGTAGAAGCAGGGGCGGTTCTAGGGGCGGGGCCACAGGGGCCCGGGCCCCATCTGAAATCTCATTGGCCCCTGACTGGCCCCTGTACCGTCAATCATCAATAAGTGTCAAACTTGTTGAGAACGACGATCAGAGATGCAATTCCATTCCCAAACAACTGGTGGCAGTAATGCACCTATGAAGCCTGAAAGCTAAAGCACACAGTGAACTGTAAAGGAAAAAATACATTTGGCTAATGTGTCTCTGCTAATGTGAAGAAAGGATACATTTGGCAACGGAAGTATCAGCTAACGTGAAGAACCGATACATTTGGCGAACAAAAGTATCAGCTAGAATTCTAACGTGAAGAACCGATGGCAGCGTTTCATCCTCCACAGAAGTTTCTTGGTGAGTCACAAATCTCTATGTTGGTTATCATCATGTGAATGGGACGTTTATTTGTTGCTCTCCCAATATGTTAAGTTTTTCAATTAAATTACGAAGCAGCAGCAAGCTTGCAGTGAACTGTTAACTGACTTAGTCAGTGAACTGTTAACATTAACTTAACGTTAGGTTACTTGAGTTGAGGTTTGATTGTTATTCATTGTTAGCATGCTGATAGATTTTATGTAAGGTAATGTATGAAGTGTTTGAAATGGTGTTATATGAAATGCAGAGAAATGGACATCCTGTTTGTTTGGGGTCCGAAATTAATAATATTACATGCGCTAGTGCGCCTTACCAAATGTAAATAACGTTCAATTTTTTTTGCTTGAGGAAAAAGTTTGGCAGCTGCTAACATGAACATGAGAATACATGCCTAATAGCTAACGCTACGTTTTTGTAGTTAATGTGAGCTATCACTGCAAAGTTATTAACCACTATTCTGAGTTTATTTGATCCATGGGCTTCGCATGAATTCTGTCTTCATTGAGATAAATTGAGATTCATTGTTCATTGTTTCATTGAGATAAATTGGTTAAATTTTCTACTCTATTCACTCAAGCTTTATATAATTAAAAAAAAAAACCGACATGCCAGACGACATGCTGAATACAAGCATGGATTTTGTGACACGCATTTGTGTTTCACCTACAGACTGGGATGGCGCAGGAGCTGGTGACTTCAACCCACAGTCTTCAGAACCACCAGTCACCAAGCATAGCTGATCCTAATGATATGATGCTATTTCCTATTGCCACTACAGTGAGCATATTTTGTCATTCATTTTAGAAACGCCAGGTTGACAGTGGGTTATGAAAGTTAATAACAATTAAGTTACTCAAACTTGTTTCATTTTCTTCTCTCCAGACATTTCTCATTCTAGAGCAGATGGTTCTGTACAACCTCTCCTAAACTGGTATTCCGCAAGATGCAGCCCGAAAATAGGAAGAGGCCACTCAATGACTTCTGATACAAAGACTTCAAATGGTAGGAATATTCCATCTTTAGTGTTTTGCTACCCCTTCCGTAATTTTTTCGCTTTCAAATGACCCATCGTCAGTCTTCAAATCAGAATCAGGCTTTTCTAACTGGAAGCAAGACGGTGGCTTCAAAGACCATTCCAAATCAAACACTTGTAAAAATAGTTGTTGAAAAAATTGTGTAAATATGATGTAGTTGTTGCTCATGCTATGTGTGTGTACTGTGCGTGTGTGTTTGTTTTAATGTACGCAAACTGGCAGTGAAAGTGGTTTCTCTTATCAACAAAAGGGGAAAGAGTTAAAGTAAAACTTGTTTAATTGAACAAAAAATGTGTGTATGATGATGTATGATTTCTGTTTAAAATATCAATGTATTTCCACCGGTGTCTATTATATTTTAGTTTTATATTGTGTTTTCAATGCACATTATAAATAAATGGGAAAATTTTTAAGAATTGTATTGGCTTTTTTGTTTTTTAGCATTTAGCATTCAAGTATTTGAACAAGGTAAGACTGGTGAAATGTATGCACCTTACTGCTGTGATGTAGTCTAGTTAGCTGTAGTGGGTATACTGTGATCAACCCTAAATATTAATACCTATCCTTGTCTGTTTTAAGTGGGTATACTGAGATGGTGATGCTTTTTAAGTGGGTATACCAGAGACTTTCTAATGAGGAGACACAGCACTCAAATCCTCCATAGAAATGCATGTGGCTAGTTTGTAACGCCGTTGTCTACACATATCCCACCCCTTCCTCGGCAAAACTTCGACATGTGAATACATTGAGCCAATCATGTGGTGTGATGTGAAGACATTGTGCCAATCATGTGTTGTGAACTTGCCGCTGGAGCAAGATTGGTGTCGTGAAGCCTTGCGCACGCACATTTCTGCCGAATAGGATGCCCGATGAGTGCCCAAAAAGCGTTGCAATATGGCCGTTGAGTGGAGGGACTTGCCTAAAAGGACTTTGGGTATACTGCGTATAGTCCTGCATATCACGTAGACTACGTGCCTCTGCCTTACTGAACAAGGGATTTTCTGTGTATGGATGTTGACCGGTTCTTGGCCCCTCAGTGTATGATGGGGCCCCTTTGTGGCCCCTGTCTCAGAAAAATCCTAGAACCGCCACTGTGTAGAAGGCCTTCATGATGGATGTTTGCATGTTTGTTTGTAATGGATGCAAAACAGCCTATAATGCTAAATGTCTATGGCGGGACGATTGAAACACCTGTTTCATTTGTCCCGACCAGGCAGTAAACCCCATTTATTCTAAGTCAACGCACACATATCTGTGTTTATACTATATTTTATGCAGGTGAGACATGGAAAACCAGTTTTAGAAAGATGCAAATATATTTGGGGCTATCAGGTAGGGGGTCGAGTTTTGCCATGTTAACCTTTGGAGACTGACGGCCTGTGGGTCATGAAGGACACTTATTTGGATGTGTGGTGGCTTTAACCACGTAAAAACAGAGTGAAAAAACATTTTCTACTATAGAAACATTATATAATGAACGATGTTCATGCATTGCATGCATTATTCTAGCTATATTAATGGCATAGTGCATGCTATTTCCATAAGCGTGAGATCAGTAGAAACTTTGAATTTCCTTAGCTGACGAAGGAAGTAGAGTCGTTGTCTGAACTTCTTCAGAACATATTGAGTGTTAACAGTCCATGTAAAGTCTTCAGTAATGTGGACACCAAGGTATTTAAAACTTGTGACTCTCTCTACAGGTTGCCCGCTGATCATTAGTGGGGTGTAACTGTAGTTCTTCTGCTGCCTTCTGTAATCCACCATTACCATTTCCTTGGTTTTATTGACATTCAGTGTCAAGATGTTAGATTGACACCACTGTGCCACCTCATCAACCTGATCCAAGTAGAGCTGTTCATTGTTGTTACTAATCAGGCCCAAGATCACTGTGTCATCTGCAAACTTGATGATGGAGGTATGACTACTGTTGGCTTTGCAGTCATGTGTGTAGATGTTGTACAGCAGTGGACTCAAAACACAGCCTTGGGGAGCACCAGTGCTGATGGTCTAAATGTGTCAGATGTCAGACCCCCCACTCTAACCACTTGTGAACGTTTGGTGAGAAAGTCAAATATCCAGTGACACAGGGTGGTGTTCAGTCCTAAGGCCTTCATCTTTGTGACCAAGGTGAGAGGTACTATCGTGTTGAATGCTGAACTAAAGTCAATGAACAACATCGTCACATAATTCCCATTCCCCTCCTCCAGGTGAGTTAAGGTGGTGTGCATGAGGTTTGAGATGGCATCCTCTGTAGATCTGTTGTCTCTGTAAGCAAATTGGAGGGGGTCGAAGGAGGCAGGGAGGGATGAGCAGATAATGTTTTTCACAAGCTTCTCAAAACACTTCATCAATGTAGACGTCAGGGCTACTGGGCGATAGTCATTCAGACATGATGGACTTTTGTTTTTCGGTACTGGAACAATAACAGACTGCTTGAGGCAAGTAGGAACTGTCTCTTGAGCCAATGATGTGTTAAAGATATAAGTGAACACAGGAGCTAACTGAGCAGCGCAGGATTTCAAAACCCTGTTAGAAATTCCATCCGGTCCAGCAGCTTTTCTACAATTAACCCTCCTAAAGGCATTACTCACATCGACCTCAGAGACACAGAAAGGTGCATTCTCATTTGCTTCACATGCTGCAGCTAGTGTAAGATAGTCTGTGTTTTTCATGTCAAAGCGAGCATAAAAAGCATTAAGTTCATCAGGGAGGGCTTTACTCACATTCATCATAGGAGGGGACTTTCTTTCAAAGCCAGTGATGGTTCGGAGTCCTTTCCACACTTGTGCTGGATCACCCTTCAAGAAATCAGCTTCAACTTTGTCTCTATAGCGCCGCTTAGCATCTTTAATAGCTCTACGTAAACTATAAGATGCTGCTTTGTAATCCGTCATATCCCCCGAAATAAGCCCAGCATTATAAGTCATGGGGCGTGTCTTTAATGCCGTTCTCACTTCTCTATCCACCCATGGCTTCTGGTTAGGGAAGCTTCAGATCTTTACAGTTGGGATGATGGAATCAGTTAGCATATTGATGTAACTCAATGATACTTCCGTAAACTCATTGATGTCAGCAGAGTTCGTCTTGAACATCTCCCAGTCAACGTTGCTAAGGGCGTCCTGTAGCCTGGCTTCCGATTGGTCAGTCCAGCGCTTGACCTCCTTCGTCACTGGGGGATCCCTCTGACTTCTCTGTTTGTACATAAGCAGTAGGAAAACAGTGGCATGATCAGATTTTCCGAAAGATGGTAGAGACTTAGCTTTGTAACTGTTCTTGAACTGTGTGTAGCAGTGATCCAGTGTGTTGTCACCACGTGTAGGGAAGTGAATGTGTTGAATAAATTCAGGCATGGACCGGTTCAGATGTACTTGATTGAAATCACCGGCCACAATAAGCGCAGCTTCAGGGTGCGTGTGTTGTTGTCTATTTAACACTTCTTGCAATTCTGAAACCGCAGCATCTGTGTTGGCTTGTGGAGGAATGTAGACAGCGTTGAATATTACCGAAATAAACTCACGGGGCAGGTAGAAGGGTCGACAGACGATCGCTAGATGTTCTAGATGAGGCGAGCAGGACTTTGAGAGAACGGTGACATTTCTTTTTTTTTTTTTTTTTTTTTTATTTGCAAACATCATTGACATTACAGAAAATGCAACACTACGACATGCACATGAATACTACATACGACAAACAGACGTGCATTACATAAACACATACTGTAACTTAACAAGACATCACATTGACTTGGCTTCCACAAACATAACACAACATAACATTAATAACAGAAAGGCTAAGGATGATTTGCGTCCAGGATGATTACAGATATGATTATCAGGGATGAAATTGATGACCGGAATGAAAAGAAGGGGGATGGGGGGGTGCGGATGGTAGCTCTAAGAGTGTGAATGAGGTGGTGTTGGGATGGGGGTGGGGATGGGGGTGAGGGGTAGTGAGTATGTGAGGATGTATGTGTGTGTGTGTGTGTGTGTGTGTGTGTGATATGTATAAGGCTGGTTTGCTGTTGGGCCAGGAGGAGAGAAGCTGGAACATAGAGAGGGAGGGTTTCAGGAGAGGAGTTGTAATTATTCTATTAATGATAAGTATAATAATAGGAATAACTGATTGCCTGGTTGATTGCCTGACTGATTGCCAACCTGGGCACCCATTAATGGCCACAGTTCCACCCAGCCCCTGCAGTTATACTGCGGACGAGCTGACAGAGGGGAGGACCTGCGTGCCACCCATCGCCTCAGGCCCCAGCATATGCACACATCCCCCACTACCCACGACCAACCACACCTCGCCCCCAGACCTTCACCCAACACGCCACTCTTGACCTAAATATGTACAGTATGTGAATGGCTAGGTTGAGGGGTCTATCTAGAATGTAGCATTAAAAAGAAGTGGGCATGCATGGTGAATATCTGTCAGGATTTCCCCATGCACACCACACACCCTGTGTGTAAGATGTATGCCTCAACAATGTGTGCATTAAAATAAGTGAGGCATGCAGATAGACACCTGATGAGGCATCTACCTGCACTCCACTCTTACCCTAGCCTGTTTTGTAGTTTTTTTGTTTATGTATGTCACCTAACATGTAGTGCGATTAAAAGAGAGTAAAAGCGTGCTGTGTGCTTCCAGGACAAAGGCGTGTGCATGGCGTATGAGGAGGGGTGCACGGGGGGCCCAGGGCCAATAGGTAACCCACAGGACCCAACCAATGCCAAAACCACACAGCGACCATGGGACCGAGTCTCCCAAGCCATCCAATGGGGCCCGGCAGAATAACGATGGGAGAGGCAGAGAGAAAGAGTGAAATTAGTAAAGTTATCAGAGAATGTAAAAAAAGGGGGAGGAAAAGAAGGGGATGCTATTTATATTACTACTACTAATAATAATAATAACAATAATAGTTCAGCTACCCTCCCCTGCCTAGTGTTCGATGATATGTGTATCTGTTGATGAAGTGTGTTATGATGATGGTGTGGAGATGGAACTCAGGCAAAGAGGGTCAGGACTGTAAGTAGGTGATAAAGGGGTACCAAGGAGAGGTTGTATCCTGAGTATTGATTAAGTTTGTAGTTGATAGGTTTTCTAATGATATATAGTCTGTTAACAAGTTTTTCCAATGAGTGATGTGAGCTTTTTCCTAGATTTCCAGTTCATGAGGATTGTTTTCTTGGCGATAGTCAAGCTACCAGTAGTGTTTTATTGCGGAGTTGCTTAAATTGACTGTGGATGTATCACCAAGTATGCATAAGGAAGGGGATGCTGGGATGTGACAGCCAAAGATGGAAAGAGAGAGATTTTGTGACACTCACCCAGAAGTGGTTGATTGGAGTGCAATGCCAAACCGCATGAATGTATGTATCTGGGTTATTTTGTGTGCAGTGAGTGCAAAGATCGAGCCAAACCCCATTTTGCCAATTTATGTGCAGTGTAGTGGAATCTGTGAAGAACCTTGTATTGTATTAGTTGTAGATTACTATTCTTTGTCATGAGGTAGATGTTTTTGCACATTTTGGTCCAGAAGTCGGCACGGGGAGTAATTGATAAGTCTGATTCCCATTTGTGATATGGCAGGCCAATTGTTTTTTCTGAACAAGATATAATTTTGTAAATTTGGGAGAGTATTTTTTTTTTGGGAGAGGGAATATTAAGCAGCTCTGAGATTGGTGGGGAATGTCAAGGTTAGCTGTCTGGATGTTAATTTTTCCTAGGATAGATGATTTAATTTGCAGGTATTGTAAGAAGTGTTTACTCTCGATGCGTGCTTCTGGACCAAACAGGAAAATGAGGCCAGATTATTGTCTTGAAGAATGTGTTGAAGGTGAGTGATGCCCTTTCCCATCCATGTGTGAAAGTTAAGTGTTTTTATTGACGGTGAAATCTGGGTTATTCCAAATTGAGGTGCGAATTGATGGTGCTATAGGTGAATCAGTGATGTGGTAGAATCTCCACCAGGCTGTCAGAGTAGCTGAAATTGTTGGGGCTTTGAAGGATGGATGTTTTTTGACCGACTGACTGCAGAAAGGGAGATCTGAGATTTTAATTTCTTTACAGATTGTTTGTTCTAGGTCTAACCAGGTGTTGTCTGAGGGGTGGGGTGTAGCCATTTGTGGATGAAGTGGAGCTGGTTGGCCAGGGCATAGTGCTGGAAGTGTGGGGCCTCTAGTCCTCCCATTGCTTTTGGTTTTGGAGAGTGGCGAGTTTGATCCTTGGGGTCTTATCTTTCCAGTAGAATTTAGTGATTAATGAATCGAGAGACTTAAACCAGAGGGTGGTGGGCTGGGTTGGAATCATAGAGAATAGATAGTTTATTTTGGGCAGTATTGTCATTTTGATTACTGAGATTCTGCCCATGATGGATAATGGGAGGTTCTTCCAGCGTTGAAGGTCATCATCTATTGAAGTGAGTAGAGGGGAATAATTTAGGCTAAATAAGTCTGACAGCCTGGGGGAGACTTTTATCCCTAAGTAAGTGATATAGTTAGTGCAGAGTGGGATAGGTGAAGAGTTGGCGGTCACATCCCAGCTGTTGGGATGTAATGGGAGAACTGCAGATTTATTCCAATTGATTGAGTATTCAGAAATTTTAGAGAATGTGTCAATGAGTTTGATGGTTTCTTCTACTGATGTTGTGGGGTCTTGAAGAAAGAGAAGAATGTCGTCAGCATAAAGGCTGATTTTGTGATGCATATATGGAGTCTGGACACCTTTGATGAGGGGGTTCTGACGGATGGCAGCTGCTAGGGGTTCAATGAAGATTGTAAATAGTGAGGGGGAGAGTGGGCACCCCTGTCTAGTTCCCCGGTGAAGAGTGAAACTTTGTGATGTTAGTCCATTGGTGATTACTGTGGCTGAAGGAGAGGTATATAGAAGTTTAATCCAGTTAATGAAGCGACTCTCCAGCCAAACCTCCCTAATGTGGAAAACAGGAAATTCCAGTTCACCCTATCAAAAGCTTTTTCTGCGTCCAGAGTTGCTATGATGGTATTATCTTGAAAATTTGTAGAGTGATACATTATATTTAACAGTCTGCGGGTGTTGGTGGATGAAATTCTACCTTTAATGAAGCCTGTTTGGTCTGGGTGGATAATGGATGGGGTGACCTCTGCTAATCTGTGTGCTAGCATTTTTTGCGATTATCTTATTGTCCACATTGAGGAGAGAAATTGGTCGGTAGCTGGATGGCAATGTTGGGTCCTTATTGGGCTTGAGGAGCAGTGAAATTGAGGCTGTGGTGGAACTAGTTGGAAGACGTCCTTTCTGTTTTGATTCATTAATCATTCTGATGAAAAGTGGAGCTAAGATGGTCCAAAATTGTTTGTAGAACTCAGCAGGAAAGCCATCCGGACCTGGTGCTTTATTATCGGGCATCTGTTTCAGAGCATCAAACAGTTCTTGTTGAGTTATAGGTGATTCTAGGTTTTTTATTTCGGTCTCATTGAGTTGTGGTAATTCGATGCTGTTTAGGAAAGAGTCTATGAATTCCTGGTTGGGGTTTATTTCTGAAGAATATAGTTTATTGTAAAACTGGTAAAAAACATGATTTATTTCTTCAGGTGAGCTGGTTAGCTTCCCTGCTGAGTTCTTTATGACCGGGATTGTTGATTTTTTTCTTTGTTACGTTGGATTTGATTTGCTAAGTATTTACCTGATTTATTGCTATGGTGGAAGTTTTCCTGCCTTAGACGGTGAATCATAAATTGAGTGTGTTTATTGAGTATTTCATTGAGTTTGAATTTATGTTTCCTAAGTTTTGCCTGTGTTTCTTCAGTTGGGTTGCTTGCATTGGTTTCTTCTAACTGTTTAATTTTATTGTTGAGTTCTACTTCCTGTTCTTTTTCCTTCTTTTTTGTATACTGAATATGAGATGATTCTTCCTCTGAGTACTGCTTTTCCTGTTTCCCACAGAAGGGAAGGAGATGATTCAGGGGAGCCGTTCATTTCTAGAAAGAATGCCCACTCTCTCCCAACAAAACTGATGAAATTTGGGTCTTGTAAGAGGGATGTATTAAAACGCCATTTGCTAATTGGTCGCTGTTGGTTCGTTATGTTCCATTTAATTGTAACTGGGGCATGATCGCTAATGACTATGGGATGAATAGTTGAATCAGAGATATTTTTCATTATAGAGTTGCTGGTTAGAAAATAATCAATACGGGGAATAGGAGTGGTGGACCGGAGAAAAAAAGAGTAGCATTTGGAGTCTGGGTGCTGAAGCCGCCAACAATCGCCAAGGCCAGAATCGCTCATGAACTGTTTTATTGTTTTTGTGGATTACCAGATTCGTTTGCTTTTAGAGTGATCAGATCTGTCAAATGTGGGGTCGAACGGTGACATTTCTAGGATCACACCACTTGCTGTTCATGCAACGATGATAGACAGTCATCATTTGGACAAAACATAGAGCATATTAACCTCCGTTGCTCAGCCAAATGCCTTCCTGTTACGTCCTGGTATCACAGAGTTACAGGCGATAAACGTTTTTTGATGGTCACAAGTTTACTTCATTAGCGGTTTATTTTTTTTGATTATTAAAGAGTGTTTTTCATTTAAAGGTTTGACTTCATGCTTATTCAGTAAAGCATTTAGTGCTCTCCCCAGTCCAAGACGTTCACATTGCATGTTTGTTTGTAATGGATGCAAAACAGCCTATAATGCTAAATGTCTATGGCGGGACGATTGAAACACCTGTTTCATTTGTCCCGACCAGGCAGTAATCCCCATTTATTCTAAGTCAACGCACACATATCTGTGTTTATACTATATTTTATGCAGGTGAGACCCATATAATAGTTTTAGAAAGATGCAAATATATTTGGGGCTATCAGGTAGGGGGTCGAGTTTTGCCATGTTAACCTATGGAGACTGACGGCCTGTGGGTCATGAAGGACAATTATTTGGATGTGTGGCGGCTTGTGAAAGGGTCAGAATTACTGGAATTAGTGATGATGTCAATACATTACTATCATCTAAAAGGGGAAGTGGTGGGAAGGTTGAACTTTCTCTGCAGATGTGAAACCATGTTGAAAGCGTTTTCAAAGCAGACAGCACTACCAGTTAGCAGTGGTCATCAATCTAGATACAGACATAAAAAAGATAACTACTCTGAGGAATGATTTAAGATAAAAAAAAACAAACAATTTAAGATAGATGTGAAATAAATGTCACTTTAAAATGTATTGAGATATTGTTCCTACACAGTACAAAGGTTATTTTAAAAGTTCTCCTTACACTGTGACCTAACTGCATATGACTCGAGCAAGTGTCAGCGACAAGATCAGATTGAGCACTTACTGAATGCAACCGAAGCAGCCCTGTCCAACATGAATCAGTGCCGTTGAACATGATGCAGCGCTGTCCAACATGATGCAGTGCTGTCCAACATGATGCAGTGCTGTCCAACATGAAGCAGCCCTGTCCAACATGATGCATTGCTGTCCAACATGATGCAGTGCCGTCCAACATGATGCAGTGCTGTACAACATGAAGCAGTGCCGTCCAACATGATGCAGCCCTGTCCAACATGATGCAATGCTGTCCAACATGAAGCAGTGCCGTCCAACATGATGCAGTGCTGTCCAACATGATGCAGTGCCGTCCAACATGAAGCAGTGCCGTCCAACATGATGCAGTGCTGTCCAACATGAAGCAATGCGGGGCGACATTTTCAGCAGATTGTTTTGCCAGACACCCTCTGTCTATTTTCTTTCTGCTGCCTGCAATAAAAATAAAATTCTGCTATTGAATGAGAAATATGATGGAATAGAACGGCATATTTAACGGATTCAGTGTGGATAGAGAGCATTCATTGCTACGCAACCATCAAACGCTCACATGCAGTTAGGACAAGCTGTTAGACTGTCCTCTTGGTCTTGATTTTGCTGCTCTAACCGATAGTTGAAATGGAAGGTTATGGATTGGTTTGAGTGTGTTGCCCACTAAATATGCTGCCACAAAAACATTTTAAGTGAAAGAAGCATTCAAGTCATGGGAAGGAATCAGTGATGTTTTGACCATCTTACATTTTCTTTTTTTATTTCTTTGCAGCCATCTGTTGGGGCAGCAGCACCAGAGCCAGTGGCACTAAGAAGTGGACCAGACTTATTAAGAAGGTTGACACTGTGACTGGGACAAGGAGAGGAGGATGGTTGCACATACATTTCAACATAATGACAATTCCTCACATCAACCTCCATAGCCTACTGGTCAGACAACAGACTGTGTTCAGTCGGAGGATCTTAGAGGAGGTCAGTCCTGCCTACAGCAGTCATCCTGTATATTAGAGCCAAGAGGGAGAGAGAAGGCCCCTCATTTTAATGTTGTTATTGTGTTTATTTAATCTAGCATAGTAGTTATACTGTATATAATAATAAGCAGCATAGTACTCTGTAATAATAACATATTATGTATTTTTTTCCCCTTGGAATTTACTTTTGCTGTTGGTTGGGGACTCCCTGGCACATGTTATTCATTATTATTACATGGCTCTTCACAAGGCAAGTAGAACGCTCCATTGACTTGAATGGGATTTCCCAAAGTTCTAGCGGTCATTATTTCCTAGGAAAGGACCTCTGAAAAAAATAATGACCGCTGTCAATGGCAACAGAGTTTGTGCTTCTAATTCAGGTATTTCATATCACTACGCAAGGACTGGAACTTCGTTCAAAAGTAAAAGCAGACGGTTGATCAGCTGTGTTCTAAAGAATGTTTGATTCAAGTTCAGCGTGTGTTGCGAACTATTTGTTTCTTAGCAAATGCCACGATGAACGGTAACAAATGGGCTAGGCTATGTAGGCTAAAGTCATATCATTTATTAGGGAGTTTATTATTTCGTTTTGGCAAGTAGCCGTGTAATAAGCGGGATAATGTATAGAATGCCGGTCATTATGGGAAAATAAGTCCCTTCAGGGCGAAACAAGACCGGTTCGCCCTGTCGGGACTTATTTTCCCAATAATGACCGGCGTTCTATACATTATCCCTTACTTAACAATTGAGCTTGTTAAGATGATTAGGAATGTCAAAATCCAGAATAGCCTAAGTATGCCAGCATGCAATAGGTCTACTCATTTCCACTATACCTACTACATTGTGTGTGTGTGTGTGTGTGTGTGTGTGTGTGTGTGTGTGTGTGTGTGTGTGTGTGTGTGTGTGTGTGTGTGTGTGTGTGTGTGTTATATTTGTGTTTCTTTGTGACTTGTATTAATTGCTCTATTGCAACAGGACATTCCCCTTACTCACCTGTATTAATAACTGTTTTTATGCTGATGTACTCTTTCATAATGAAGGCTTTACCATGTTAAGTGTGTTTCTTTGCATTTTGTTGTTTTGTCCTCGCTTACATTTCATTACATGATGGACTGTGAAAATACATGGACTGTGATGCAATACACATAACTTTCTCGCTGCCTTATTGAAGTATAGACATTTACCACCCGAATTCCGAAAAAGTTGAGAGGCTTTGTATAAGGTGAATGAAAGAAGAATGCAAATCATGTCAACACTATATTTAATTGAGAATAGTTTAACTGTTGAAGGAAAGAGGTTTGACTATTTTATGGAAAATATATAAGCACATTTTGAATTTGATGCCAGCAACGCATCCCAAAAAACTTGACAGGGCAAAAAAAAAAACAGAAAAAGTTAATGTATTGATAAAGACAACAAAACGAGGAACATTTTACTACTTATTAGGTAAACTGGAACCATGTATAGGGATAAAAAAAAGAGCATCCCAGAGAGACTGAGTCTCTCAGACGTAAAGATGTGGAGGTATTCATCACTCTGTGTAAACCTGTGTGGGAAAATTATGAAACAATATAAGAGTGAAATTTGATTTGAGGATTTCATCATCTACATACATAATAACATTAAAATATTCAGAGAATCCAGAGAGACCTTTAAAACAAGGGACCGGGCTGCAAAAAAATATTGGATGGCCATTGGATGGCCTTTTGGACCTCAGATGGCACTGGAGACCTTGTTCTGTAAAGAGAATCATTGTATGGGCTCAGGAAAACTTCTGATGAGCATAGTTTAATGTTCCATTTACAAATGCGAGTGTAAACTTTACCATTCAAATAAGACATTTTATTTAGACATGATACAGAAATGCTGCCATCTTATCTGAGCCTGAGCTCAGTCATTTAATTGACTGATGCAAAGTGGAAAAGGGTCCTGTGGTTAGACCAGTCAGAATGTGCAATTCTTTTTGGAAATCATGGACTCCTCTGGGTTAGGAGGGGATGGACTATCCAACATATCCAACTTGTTATAGTGCTCAGCTCAAAACCCAGCATCCATGACGGTGTGGAGGTGCATTAGTACCTATGGCATGGGCATTGTGCACATCTGGCAAGGCACAATCAATTCTGAATGATGTACACAGGTTTTGAGCAACATATACTGTCATCCAGACAATGTATTTTCAGGGAAGACCTTAAATATTTCAGAAAAACAATGCCACATTGAATTATGCCCATATTCAAACAGTATTTCTCCATAGAGGAAAAGTCCAGGTGGTAAAATGGCCTGTCTGCAGTCCAGACCTATATAATTGGGTGCATCATGGAATGAAAACATGATTAAGAATACCCCAGGCTGTTGAACAGCTGATATTGAGCAGGAATGGGACCACATTTCATTCTCAAAACTCTAGCAACTGGTCTGCTCAGTTCCTAAACGTTTACAGAATGTTGTTAAATGAAGAGGAGAAGCAACACAGTGATAAACATGCCCCTCTTCCAACTTTATTGAGACATATTGCTGGCATTAAATTCAAAATGAACATATTTGTTCTCTCCTTCAACAGTTGATATGTTGTCTTTGAACTATTCTCAATTAAATATAGGGTTGACATGATTTGTAAATCATAGCAGCATTTTGTTATTAACATTTTATAAAGTGTCTCAACTTTTTCAGAATTCAGGTTGTATTACATATCCATTAACATATAGATATTAAATAGCTTTTTTAAATTATACCTTTTAAAAGTTAATAAAGGGGGAAATAACCTGATTTAAGCTGCATACCAAATGTGTGTCTCTTACTTGACACTTAGAAGTGTTTCTGCATATAGTATTATTGAAGGTGTGTTCCCTTCCAAAGGATCCAAATGATATTGTCATCCTGCAAATGTTGACTTGTCAGATTACTGTAGTATTCGCAATCTGGTGGTGAGCAGCCAGTCAGTAGAGTATGAAAACTGAAGGGGGAAAAGCCCATATCAGAATTGACATAGTTGAGATGACAACAGAATTAAGGAAGTAGTTAAGGAAGAAAAGTAAGCAAGAATAATACTGTTGTGATGGAAAAACTGTGATATAAAAAGGAATCATTATCTGCAGTAGATCTAGAGGTATGTGGGTTGCTTACAGAGGACATGTGTAGACTGCAGCCTTCATTTTAGAACAGATTTCAGTCCATATCTTGATACAGTTTTTTTTTTTGTTCATTAAGAAATCTCAGTTTGAAGGTGAGGCTTATGCTGCAAATCAAACAGTCAAATGGCATGAATGGCACTCAGTCAGGTGGAATCAGATACACTGTCTAGTTTACATTAGACTGAAAGGAAACGCTAGGGCTCTGATGAGTATTGACACATCAAGATGTTAATCGGAGATAAAATTGCGTAACCAATGAAGTCTGTGCAATGCAGGAAATCCAATTTTTTATAAACTTGTGCAATCACTTAATGCATGACAAAACTTCACTGAGGCTGTGGATGAGTGACATGTGGTTTCTATGGAAATAGTTTTCATAGGAAGGTCAATAAGGACATCCTTGAAATAAACGTATAAACTTGGCAGGTGACAATAATAATCAGTCCACAATATAAAGGCTGCTGAACATTGAACTTGAATCATTTTGTTGTGTGAGCGTGGGCATGTGTGTGTGTGTGAGTGTGACCGAGGCCAAGAGAGAGAGAATGTGTGTGTGTGTGTGTGAGCGAGAGAAAATGAATGAGTCTTTGTGTGTGTGTGTGTGTAGCAACACAAAACAAACTGAAACTTCCCGAAACTTATTAAAGTGCTCTCTAGTACAGACTTACACTAATCTAGCAGCCAGAAAGCGAATATTTGGCAACAGCACATTAAGATTACTGTAAGACACACCACCTTCGCACAAAAAGGAGTCTGTTCTGTCATGTAACCAATGTTCCCTCTATTGTTTTTCAGCACTGAGCAAATATTTTGTTTTCTGAGTGCACATTTCAGCACTGTGAGCAACGAAGCTTAAAGAAGCCCTATGCAGGTTTGGTTATTCCTTTGCTGTTTGTGGGTTTCGCCTGATTTGGGCTCGCATTTTTTTACGACATAGCTCCCCCTGCAGCTTCGGTAGCAAGTGACTGCTACGCTAAACCCCCACTAGCTAGCGAGCTAGCCATCAAGAAACCAAGCTAAACACATACAGGCCTCACAATAAAACGGTCGAGCAAATACATAGTTCAAGAGACTATCAAACCACATTACAAAAACGAAGTTCACTCAAGGGTAGGCTACTTACAATTTCAACAGCAACAAAGCCAAGTCTGAGTTCGTTTTGCAGTCTTCTTAGAAACTACAATCTGACTACATTTTCGAGACACGATTGGATACTTCCGCTGAGTCACATCCGGATGTGTTCGGACCGCGACTAGAAAGTTGCCAGATAGGCCTATGTGGCTCATCTTGTCAGGTGTGGTACCTGATGCTTCAGTAAAGCAGACACTCCTTTTAAAGGAATTATCCGGAGTAAAATGCACTTTAGCTCAATTTACGGACATCAAAATCATGTCATTCGGATGTGTTTTGAGAAAGTTCAATTTTACCGTTTTTAGTCAAAACTTGTTAGCCTGGAAGTGACCAGGGCATGTCATTTCGCCGCTACAAAACGCTATTTTTATACCTCTTCTACAGTTCCAAACAACATTACACTTACATGGTAGTGAGTAGAGGGTCCCTAAAGCCAAACCGAATTATCCCAAGGTCTTTATGTGGTCGGATAGAGAGTCCAGAATGAATTTCATCAAGCCAGTACCTTTCCGGAAATGTTGCTGCTGCAGCTGGCATCTTTAGGGGAAAGTCCGTAGGAGTCGGATAATTCCTTTAAAGGAGTGTCTGCTTTACTGAAGCGTCAGGTACCACACCTGACAAGATGAGCCACAACCAGGCACCGTTTTCGTGTTAATTAATCATCTTCGTAAGTCGGTATATGGTTAAAAGACTCATTACGGGGCGAATGAAGGCTCTCTCACCCGCCCCTACTGCCTGTAGGAAGAATATCCCACTTGCAAGTTCGGTGTATCCTACCCGCCCGATCAAGCAGGATCAGTTTACAGCACAGAGGCAGGCTAACGAAACGCTAGAGATTGTTGCAAACGTGTGTATAATGGCAGAGCTGGCGAATAAGCAGCGAAAACCCTTGACAGAAGACGCAAAGAAAAGGAAAAGAGCTTCAGACCGAGCGAGGGGGAGTTTCGTAGAGAAAAAGCATCAGGCTTGCCTGGTGTCCCTTTAAGTCTGCCCAACATTAAAGGTTGTATCAGCGATTTCAAGCACAAAAAAGTCCCAAACATAAATTATCAAATTCATCTAATCTTTCCTAACGATCCGCTAGTTGTCTGCCATAAGCAGGCCGTCAAAAAAACGCGTCTCTGTAGTCAGCTCCGAGATCTGTACACAAAAACAATTGCTACCAACAAGTGTTGGCAACCACTCAAAGGCAAAATAAAGTGTTCCAACCAATAACCGACGAGATGCGCGTTTAGGAGAGTTTCAATTGCACAGGAAGGAGGGGAAGGGAGTAGCGAGCTATAGCTGTCTGTTTTGTTTGAACATCAACAGATGTGACGTTCAGCCGTAATCGCTGATACAGCCTTTAAGCCCCATCTGAAGTAAACATGCATTTTGCATGGTCTGCGTAGAACTTGGTAATGGCATCAAGGATGTTTTATGCAGGGCATCCTGAAAGCTGAATGATTCCAGAAAAAAACTGTCTTGTAACTGAAATCAGTTTGCTTCCGAAATGTAGGCCTAATGTAAAGCACAAGCATCGTGCCATATCGTGTATCCTGAACTGATAACATGGACATGTTGGTATTAATTGCTACCATCACATTGTCGATTAATAATTTTATTTGTTCAGGGTCGGATCGTGCTCTCTGAATTCGTCTCTCTCGGGATTTATTAGTTTCAGGGAGAATTTGATCGATAGAGTTCCCATGTCTAAGTCTTAATGTTTTCAATGCGTCTACATGGACTTTTTGTGTGTCAGATAACGCTTTAGGTAAGCAAGCTTCCACTCAGACCAAGTTTTCCCACGAGCGAACTCTCCTTTCGCTTTTGCCTCCGAGCAGAATTTGCAGATCACGCCACTCACAATATGTCTGAAAGTTTTTTCCTACCTGGACCATCTTTTGTGTCAGATTGGAGTATTTCATCTAGCCACTCATGGTGTTTAAACGTTAGGCAGACCTTTTCTGGGGCATCTGCTCCTTTCTTTTCGCCATGGTAGCCTACTACATAACTGGAGCAGGGCCCGCCTAGAGTAGCCTAAAGGATACTTTGTAACATTCTAACTTGGGCTACATCCGGCTTGGTTGTCAGACATGTCAGTATTTTAAATGTTTATTACCTAGCCTACATCACCGTTGATGCTCAGATTTTTAACCCCTGAAAAAAAATCGTTTGTGTGGTCTGAAAAATGTGAGCGGTCTGAAAAATCTATTGCGCGGCCACTTCGACTGGTCTGCGCGGCCGCGCGGCGCAGCTTAGAGGGAACATTTCATTTGTGTCTGCTCCTCTAACAGTATAAATGTTGAAATGTCGCAACAACTGAAATATCACTGGAAACATAGTCTGCCTCCATATAGTTTATCATATCAGACATAACCTATGTCGTTCAGATATACGGCCCCACCGTTTAACATCCGCAGAACCTCTGGTCTTACACGTATGTCTGAAAGCGCTTTGTTACAAAAGTCTACTGGTAATGGTATTTGTGGGAAATGTTGTCCCTCCGCAATAGTTGCCTTGTATGCAGTAGTTGTAGGTTGCAATTGATTATGCAATTTATTGCAGTTTATTATCTCTGCCTTCCAGCAATTAATTGATTAAAGTTAAAAAAGAAAAGCTCCCATAATCTTTAGTTGTCACTATTGTTTTAGTTCTGTATGTTTTGGTTAGTTATTTTTCTTACTGCTGACCTTCAATGTATGTAACGCAAATTAGCGTATTTTTACAGACTCACAGCTGTGACAACCTTTACCAGAATAATTTGTGTGTGTGTGTGTGGCTTATTGCAGCTTTAGTCTGTTCTTTTTCTTAACCGTAAAAATGTACTGTGATACCTCCTGAAAATGAAAGCAGTGTGAGTATGTGAAACCCAGTCGGGTGTGGAGTGGAGTCTCTGCCCTGTTGAGACAACATGCCGGTCATTTAATCTTGTGCTTGTAAGTGATCTGTGTGGGGAAAAATAAGAACAGGAGGATATAGGGGTGGAAAGAGCAGTGCTTTCTTTGGTTTTGGTAAACACACACACACACACACACACACACACACACACACACACACACTTTAAGAAAGTTTCTTGAATTTCTCCTGGGGATCAATAAAGTATCTATCTATCTATCTATCTATCTAAAGCTTCATTTTTTTTCCAGAATTTAAATGAAATGTAGAATTTTGACAACAAAACTTTGTATCAAATAGTGAGGATTTGTGTATATGCCTCAACTGTGTTTGTGTGTGTGTGTGTTTGTTTGTGGGTGTGTGTGTGTGTGTGTGTGTGTGGGGGGGGTTGGGCTGGGGGTGGTCTAGGTGCCCACGAGGATCTCAGAGGGTATACAGGTTACAACATTAGTGCCAAACCCCTATTTAAGCGGGGACATTTCTGGTAAATTAGAGACTTCCCATATCCTGTTTTTGTACAGAATATCTTTGAAACGTGAAAGACTTTGAGAGACTTTGGAAGTAAATCCTTCACCATGAGTGTAGGCCTACGACTGCCTCTGCTCTGACTCATGAATACAATTATTTTATCTGTGATTCAAGGCAGACTATGTAGGTGTTGATCTGCCAAGGACAGCAGCAGCTCCTGTGCTGTGAGACCCTGCATTGCCAGTTCTCTGGGGGCACGAGACATTAGCTCAATCTATTAACCACTTTTTAAAAAAAATATATTATTCTTCTGTGTAGTAATACCCTTATGCCTGAATGATTATCAAAATGATCAATCCCTATATCACTAGTGCTGAAGATTTTTGAAGGGCGTGTTAGGAGCACCATGTCCTGCTGCATCCGACTCTTCTATTCCAGTTTACTGACCAACCTAATAGGTCCCCTGAGGATGCCACGTCTCACGTCCTGGAGACCACTCCAACACAAAGTGGACATGGAAA
The DNA here is from genome assembly GCF_017589495.1 of Alosa alosa. Classification (NCBI taxonomy): domain Eukaryota; kingdom Metazoa; phylum Chordata; class Actinopteri; order Clupeiformes; family Clupeidae; genus Alosa; species Alosa alosa. Next base: position 25,247,592 of record NC_063204.1, read on the forward strand.
CTGTGTAATGCTGCTGTTCATTTATTGTAGACCATCTTTCAACACCATAGTCCCTCACATTCCTGTGATAGTTTTGGGTCGTTAAGAGGGGTCTAAAGACATTCCTGTTCAACATGCACTTAGTTCTTTAAGCGCTTCTTATGCGTTATGGTTTGTACAATATTGTTTTATTTATATTAGGCTGTTGATTAATTTGACATTGTTTATTATTGATATTCTCCTTAATGTAGTCTTACCATGTTATTGTTTTTATATTATTGATTGAATGGACATTATTGTTTATTATTGCTTTTTTCCCTCATTTTCATTGCTTATTTTATTAGGCTATTGATTGAATTGACATTGTTGTTTATTATTGCTATTCTCCTTATTATAGTTTGACCAACATTCTAATCTGTAATAACATAACATTCTGGCCTCTAAGTTCAAAGGCCTTGGCTTGAATACCCCCCTTTCCATTCTAGACTTTCATAATAGCAGTGAGCACTCCATCACCTCCAGGCCCACAGGGTTGTTTTCTACTCTACTCTCTCTTATTAAGGTCACCACCCATCCCAGTGATTGTCTGTTCAGTATGATGACTGAGAAACTGAAACGCTTCCTCCCTCAGGCCATCAGACTCCTCAGTATGGACATGCCTGCCAGACTGCCGGCCTACAAACTCAGGGTGATGTGGTTACTTTTGTCTCTTTTTTCACTCATTAATAATTACAATTTCTAGGTTTTAAAATTATTATAGCTATATTAATATGGGTAGTATTTATGCTAGTAGTAATAATGTTTATATTTATGGAATTATCTGAATTTCAGTACATATTATTATTATTATTATTATTATTATTATTATTATTATTGAATTATTGTTTTTTTATCTCTTGTTTATTTGAGTCTTATTGCATCCATTTTGCAGTCTTTTGTTTTTGTTCTAGTTGTATGCTGTTACAACTGTAAGCAAATACTGATGAAAAAATACATCTCTTAAATTCAAATAAAGCTTCACACATTAATCTTATTCATCTGTTTGTCTGTCTGTATTGTGGAGAGGAGACTAAACTTCTTGCTTAGGGAATTATTTGAGCTGCACTTGCACCCTCCACCAGAGCCGAAGATAGTGACATCTACTGCCCAGCTCAAACATCCACAAGCTCGCTCTGCCCTCTAGTGGTCAATAGACAACACATTGTGTGATGTAATGATGTCACTCTTGCTTGACATTTACATGTATTCATTTAGCAAACACATTTAATGAGATATGAGACGAAGAATAACATCCAAGCTGCATTACAAAGGAGGTATTAGGTAACAATAAATACTACATAATACATACTATTATCAGAAGATGAGAACGCAGGGGATTAGGATGAAAGTGTAGTCAAATGGGAGTGGTAGAAGGAGAGGGGGGAGGAAAGAAGTAGGGAGGGTGTATGGAAGTGCATGGGAAGTTTATGTTAGATGTGTTAGGAGAGGAGGTACTCTTGGAAGAGTTGGGTCAAGCACTTTTTGAAGATAAAATGGGACACCCCTTTCACTCTCACTCTTTCTCTCTCTCTCTCTCTCTCTCTCTCTCTCTCTCTCTCTATATATATATATATATATATATATATATATATATATATATATATATATATATATATATATAATCACACTCTTTCTCTGTTGTCTCTCCCTGTCTTTTTGTGTGTATACTGTATAGTCAAATATGACATCAACATTTTTAGTTTTTACCTTGCACACCTGTTAATATCTTGCATTCTTCAACTGATATCCAGCTGCCCCCTGTACAATTTGACAGATTTATCATAAATAATACATAATACATAAATAATGTGGCATAGAGCTCAAAGTCCTTGTTGGTGTACTTTGGCCTTGGGAGAAGACAGGTGTGTTTGCCTTTTCACCCATGACCGGTTGCTGTGCTTTACTCTCTGTGTGTGCCTAGCTTTGTTGTGTCCGATGGCTGATGGAGTGGCTCTGAGCTCCATAGAGTCTACAGTCAAACAAAGTCATTGGAACAGGCTGTGGCCTGTAGTCCACAGTCATCAAGCAGAGGATATGTCACTGAATGATTAGATTCTAGTAGGATAAAAAAAAAAAAAACATATTTTGTTACACAGTTTCACAATAACAGTTGCATAATTTCTGGACAGGTTCTTTTCTAGAGCTGCTAGAGCAGTGAGTCATTTCAGAGAACAGACCAATGGGAAGCGGGTCATTCGAAACGGAAGACGGAACAGGGGAGGCTGACAGTGACTAGTCCAATGGGACTCTGATGAGAGCACAGCGCCTTCTGTCCTATAAAAGAACATGTTGAAGACTGCTTTTGTAGAATGAATGTAGGTCACGCTTTGTTGCACTGACTGATTAATTTAAGCTTCTGTCCTTCCAGCAGTGTCATCAGAAGACTTGTGTCCTTTACAAGTAAATGTTCTGCACCCTGCAGAATAAATTTTAAATGCTGTATGCTTATGAGTGGTCACAATTTGCAGACCTGTGGTCAGTGCTTCGCAAGTAGACATGCAGTATGTACAGGATCTAATCGTGTGGGAGCTTTGGCTTTGTCTCATAAACTAAACAGTAAGAGGCTTCAACAGAACAAACTAGGTGAGATTGACATGGCACTGACATGCGCATTGCTGAAGAAAGCTCTTAAAACTTTACTGCATAATTCAAACTGTAGGCTACTATATAGGCTATAGGAGGGGGGTTTGGAAGTAGTGTGAGGTGCACACAGGTAGATACTGTACAAAGACACAGACTGACTAGTTTATTGATTGATTGATTGATTGATTGATTTCATAGGCCCTACCATATTAAGGTGTAAAAATTGACTCTCCTTCTCTGTACTTGGTTAGGTAGAGGTAAGCCTGTGTGTATAGTTCAGTGTGAGAAATATCTGGTAAAATGTGATATTCTTGAGAAGTGCATGGCCTTGTGTTTAAACAAAGGTCCGTCATCTTAATTCTAGGAGGGCTACGTCACACATTTAGGTAATTGTGTGGCTCCGGCACTCTGCATCACCTTTTATTAGCAGCAGATGTCGCTCTGTACCCTAGGTTGAGCGCGCGGCGAACTGGCTGAACAACCGAGGTGATGCGAGCGCGTGTCTAGCGGGTGATGCTGGGATGGTACATGCCACGGTATAGCCTCGCGCTTTCTCGCCTGCTCAGTGCACACCGCAGTGATACTGTCTTGTGTTGTGCCTCCCGCTCGATTTCAGCCATCCAGCGGATGCCTCATCTCTCCTCCAGCACACACTGCAAATGGTTCACATCCGTCTGTTGCCGCTCTTGGGAATGAGAAGACTATTTTTTTCTCACTAAATCACGGATTGAAGGCAGGGTGTCCAGGAGAAGAACATCGTTCGCCAGGACGTTATTGTAATTGGTAAGTTCGATGTTATCCCAACTGGCAGGTTTGTTGCCCATCTATTCCTGCATGATTTTAGCCTGTGAGGTGTGCCACTGTAACAAAATGTGGTTTCCTACGGAGTTCAGCAGGTTGGCTTGCAGCATCACTGGCGTCTGTTGTTTACTGCGATATGAGATTACTTTTTAAACGTTAATACTGCATTTCTGATTTGCTTGTCTTGAAAATCAATTTGTTGTCAGTGCGGGAGACGGTGGTCCAACATGGTGATTGTCCGTTCTTGCTGTAAGTCAGTTTACAACTGTTTGCTGAACCAAATTCGAAGTGGGGGGTGGATAAATACATATTTTTCAAATAAGCGAGTAAACAATGTTCCAGAGAGGAGATTTGGGAAGCTAATATGTGTATCTACTTATTCAACCTGCACGTAATTCCAGGTAAAAATCAGGTTTACGTCAGCAGATGAGGGATAACCATTTTCTTGCGTTCTTGCATCTAAGTAGAAATACTTCTGGTCAGCCTGGCACACTCGGTCATTGTTGTCGGGCGACATAGTGATGAATAAAGACTCGCATTTAATCCCCACAGCATGTGACAACAATGTTGCACAGCCATCAAAGGATCAGATAAGAGTTTAATTGTTGAGCCAGACGAACTCTGGGTATGTGCTATGAAGTGTGTTTTGGATCAAGTTATATTACCTTCCATGCAATGCATTTGGGGGGCAAACGTGGAAATGCTCTTGTCTGCAACACAATTAGAATTGCAATCCATTCCCCGAGCCATGTATTTTACACAGTGACGTTATTTCCTAATTTTCACCAGGCGCGCCTGCTTGTGTTGGTCACGAATGTACACTAATTTTCAATGGAGATGTTCAAGGTAGCTTTACAAACACTGTTGAATTGTCACCGATCACCTATACTGTGTCACCAAGAGGAGCCTGTGGCTAAATCGCCACTTTGATGAGGATATTTCTCATGATGACAAAGGGAGGGTTGTGAGAGTATGACTGGTTTTAGGTGGGGTCTGAGCTGCTAATGAGTGTGACGACAGCATGGGGGGTAGTTGAAGCTTATAGACTACTGTCCAAAGGTGTCAAGTCAACCATAGCAGGGAAGAACAAAGGTCGTGATTTTGTATGAGTATACAAATTAATTGATTCCCATATGTCCTCAGTGCAAATAATCAAGTAGATAAATGACTAACTGATGTCTCTGGTCACAACTGAGCGACCCCATCAGCAACATACCATTTACATTTATTCTATAGTGCAGATATATGTACATGTAGTTGGCAGGCTTACTGCACAGTTAGACATATTATATTAGGTGTGATCCTTTGATATCAGACCCAGTGACATCTGTGTTTGTAGAACCCTGCTCTTTCAGCTGGGTAGAGTATGTTCAAGGGTCAACTTCACAGAGAGAGTTCACATGTAATCTGTTCATTTACAGAAACTGTGTGCATTCCATCAGATGGCTGTAATACTTGTCTGGGTTTCATATGCTAGTGCTTTGACAGAGTGTCTTAGCCACACTTTGGGTGGTTGCCAGCAGGGCATTTGGATGGCAACATGCCAGCAATGCACAGCTTTTGATCGACTTACTCATCATTGCTGTCGTGTCTTTACACACGTTTTGGGAGGCTGTCTCGTCTCGCTCAGCCATGTGTTGGGATTCGAGACGAACGACGCATGTCTTTGTGTGTGGAGCTCGGTCTGTCCCAATGCGAGATTAACAGATGGATATCACGCCTGTCCTTCAGGCAGACCCTGACAGAGCATAATCAACTCATGGTCAGGTGTTCAGCCACCCAGGCAGCTGTTCCAACACCACTGAAAAAAAATGTATCCAAACGCACATTTTGAGCAATGAAGTAATTATCATCCATTATTACAATGGTACATTTCAGCTGAAACCCAAAGCATTAGCATACCAAAAGGTCCAGAGATGAGAAGAGTGCATGCGTTGTCACTGATCCGTTGGTGCTTGTCGCCAGTCCTGCATAGCAGATTTAATAATTAGTTTGGCTATCAAGGTCTCAAAGAATGCAGGCCTGTTAAGAGCCAATGATCATAATTTCCAGTGCATGAATTATTTATGGTGCGGAGCTTTAGGTGGGGCCTGTGTCATTAACCAGTGGGTGTAGCCCTACATTTGCCTAGTTCTCTACCAAGCTGCAGCTGTAGGAGAAAGATAGCTGTCTTCCCTATCTCTGATGCACGGCATGCTCGCATATAGTCTGTGACTGGAGTGCTACCTTTTAAACTTTAGTCGCTATATTCATAAATAGGCCTCTTTTGAGAAAATGACGGCTGATTGTAAGATTATCCTCATTTTAACCCAGTTTCAAAAAAGGTTTTGTTAGATTTAATGCCAGTTTAATTGGCAGAGTTAACAGCTTTCAGTATGAAAGCACATATTACCGGATTTGTGCATTGCCTTAATATTTCATGTACACATATTTGATGGTGTCTGCTTCTGCTTTTTTGATTAGGCCTCGCTGTTATCTGTAATTTGTGCACAGACAGTGCTGTTGAGGATCTTGAACAGAGCGGGAGACACACTATCTCCTGATTTATTTAGAACTGAGCAGGCTTACTTACAAACAACTATTTAGCTCAAGAACATAATTGCAAGTTGAAGGCTTCAAGGAGGGAGGCAGTGTTTGCAGTTAGTCACAGGTTCCACCAAATTACAGAAAAAAGAATGTCAACAACTCAATATCTGTTTCTACATAGGAAAATACAGAATATATCTTGAGGGCATTCATGTCACTAGTGAATGGAGGCATAGCTGAGGAAAACAAAAATGAACACACACAAATGTTTTTGCAATTGGTGCCAAAATCAATATGCAGAAGAGACAGAGCCATGAACTAGCCGGAGCAATTCACTCATCAGGGTTTTCCCTATAGTATCTAATGGAGGTCTAATAGATCATAGCTAATGGAGCTAGCAGTTTAGGCTGAGACTGTTGGGATCATATCTCATCCTTCTGTGTAGGCCAAACATGATATATCTCATACACCGCCCCAGTATTTACATTTGGATTTCCTTTTTGAAACGTTTGATGCATGATCTCAGTGTGCAGTATATGGCTTATAACACCTAAATTGTGTTATAAACCAACTTGACACACGTGGGGTCTTCCCATAAATAGGTTCATTTGTCATAACTAACCTAGGCGATCGCACATGAGCAGTTATCCTTAGACGAGACTACACCCCTAGATGTTTGCTGTAGGAGTTGCTGCCGCTAAATACATATCAGGGCATCGGGCCCAGTGATTGAAGTCCCCAGTGGGAGTGTAGTGTGCTTAGCATACTACTTCCTTCCTTTTTAGGGAAAATAAAATCTATTAGAAGGTGTGATCAGCAATTTTGATTTTTAGAATACTTGATCGACTTCTCCATAGTGCATTACTCAGCCCAGTTATGATGTAGAGATGGCATACTGTACGTTTGAGTAGAGACCAATCTTTGCATTTGTATTTGATAACAATGCACACACTTACACTAAGTACTGTTTAAACATGTATGTCTCAAACTTATGTTGATTTTCATTTCTTATCTTGATGTTGAACTCTGTCGGTCTGTTCACTTTAGTGCATTGCTGTGCCTATAATTAATATTTTCTTTGGCCTCTGGGAAACAGTAGGCCTGCATTCTGTTCCAGGACTAGGGTTTACAGGAGAAAATTAAATGCATTAAGACCAATGGTAATACATATCATTTTTTCATATTGAACCCACTGAAGGTTCGTTTGGATAAGAAATAATATAAGATCTGCAGTGATATTTAGGCTAATACAAATGTTATAGCATTAAAGATTTTTCTTCATTTTTCTGAAACAGCTCACAATCCCTCTGTACTAAAGTGACCTTGTAAAAGTGAGTTACAGGTGTAAAAGAACCATATATAAAAATCCCAATCCCACCTCCACTGGCCTGCCACTGTATTGTATGACAATTTAAAGACCAAACTAATTTTATTTGAAGATCTATTTGAAGCACATTTAAAGCACATCTGGGGGTCTATTTAAAGCACATTTAATGCTATTTTGTTAAGCAGTTATGGATGGTTAAGTGTCTTTGTTACAAGAGTAGACAATATGAGCACAAAGCATGCTTGCATACCTTCATTTAGTAGTAACCTACTTATCTATGATGCCTTTTTTGCAGCAAATGAAGCATAGATCGCTGCTAGGGTTTGCAACCGATGATGTCATCGGCTGGCAGGCAGCTTTATACTGATTTGAGGTGATGGGAATTGGGGAAGGGGAAGAGGGCTGCCTCTGAGATCTGCTCACTAAAGCTGGCTCCAAACAATGATGTCAACTCTTTATTCTTTCGCATTCAGTGTCTTACTAAATGCTGCTGACAAGGAAGCGTAGATGGATGGGTGGATGGGTGGATGGATGTGTTCTAACAATGGAAATAAAGTTATTTTTGATAGCGAATGCATAGACAGAGATGTATAGATAGAGGAGTGAGAGAGAGGTATATGCAAGCAAGAGAGAAATACAAATACAATACAAGAGAGAGAGAGAGAGAGAGAGAGAGAGAGAGAATCCATGCGTTTTCAACAATGTTCATTGGTGTGAAGCAAATCCTATTGATGAATCACACTTGTAAGTGATGCTCTGATGCTCAGCGTTAACCTATACACTGTGCTGCAGGCCATCCCCTGTGTGTGTGTGTGTGTGTGTGTGTGTGTGTGTGTGTGTGTGTGTGTGTTTGTAGGCCTACAGTAGGCTGCAACTCTTATGACTACAGATGAGAACTCAGCATTGTATGAAGGTCAGCTGATTTACTGGCTAGGCAGGGGGCCAGACAACGGCCATGGGGTTTGGGTGTGTGTGTGTGTCTGTGTGTGTGTGTGCATGGCTGTGTGCACTGTATATGGTGTGTGTGTACATGATGGTCATGTACTCTTTTTCTGTGTGTGTACTCGCGTCTGTGTGTGTGTGTGTGTGTGTGCATGGCTGTGTGCACTGTATATGGTGTGTGTGTACATGATGGTCATGTACTCTTTTTCTGTGTGTGTACTCGCGTGTGTGTGTGTGTGTGTGTGTGTGTGTGTGTGTGTGTGTGTGTGTGTGTGTGTAAAAGAGAGAGAGAGAGAAAGAGAGAAATTAGCCTCTCCATTACACATGCCCCATTCCTCATCTCTGGCCCTCCCGACCCAACCAGCCCCTTGAATGGCTTCAGACAGCTTTGCTTGAGCTCTTTAGTAACACAGATCCTCAGCTCGGAGTAGGAGTAATAATGACTAGATAAGGCGGTGCATTCTCCTATCCTCTCCCTTTGATCTCTCTTAACAAAGATTTTAGCCCTTTCTGATGGGATAAAAATGATATTTCTGTATAGTAATTCACACACCCCAGTCACCATCTCCCTAGGGGAATTACAAGGGGGGTAGACGTAGGTACTCATTGTTCACTCGTTCATCTATCGGAATACTGATCACCTCCAGTGGCAAGGTCCTTTGACACCCCCCTGTGGATGAGGGGAGTTTAGAGCTTTTGGGGAAGTAGAGAGGATGGGATGCTTTTTGCTGCCATAGAACACATGACATTGTCTGGGGACTGACCGGTTCACCTGGTGACGGCTGTCAATCTTCCCACTACGCTTCACCCAAACTTTGTGTCGAAAACATTATTCAAATGTTCACATTAACTATTGAACAAAAGTAATGGTACTTACAATAAACACTCAATTTTCCAAAGGCATTTGCTTAAATGTTATGTTGGACCTTTCCAGTTTGACAGACATTGTGAATTTACCATCCCTGAGGTAAATTAGTGAAATTATGACCGTATTTACTTTAAGTCATATTGGCCATGTCCAGGGAGGTCCAGGGAAGTCCAGACTCAATTTTCCTTGCGGACTGTCAACTGTTCCTCCTCAAAAGCCCACCTAATTTACTCCCTTGTGAAAACACCCCCCATTGTTGGCAGCATAGAAATATGATGCTACTGAAGTTATTACTGTTGGACACGGGAGCAGAATGCAAGCCGGGGTTCTCCTGCCTCGCTTTTGTCTAAAGGAGTGTGTTGAGACTGTGATAAGCGGGAGAATAGGACAGAGCACTGGAGACATGGTCCTTTGGTGCGACGCCTTCTTTCTGTCCAAAAATCAGGTTGACCTTGTAGATAATACAGGACCTCGTCCCTGTTTGTTACAGTGGAGTGCCCACGGAATGAGTTCCCCCAGGACCTTGATGAATATTCACAGACATAGATTCTCTCTCTTACACACACACACACACACACACACACACACACACACACACACACACACACACACACACACACACACGTGCGCGCACACAAACACACACACAGACTATACACATACACACTCTGACCCATACATATGGTTGTATAAAGCACACAGGGATCGCAGTAAGGGGAAAAGGTTTTAGCAGGTATCATTTTCTCAACTCATTGTTACTATGAAAGGACTTGGGTTAGTGATGCCAGTGATGTTTTTGTTTGTTTATGTGTACAAGTCTAATATAGGGAAATTTTGGTAATTAGGACGATGCATTAGCAGAACATCGCCAAAGGCGCATTGCTGACCTCACATTTCATTACAAACAGGTGCAAATTACACAGGTATAGTCATTGTGTGTCAACCCATTTTGGAGACAAAGAGCTGTTTTTGTTTGAAACGGCCACTCAAAACAAAGAAAGCTTGTTATATCACAATGTATAATACACATAGTTGGAACACTGTGTAAAAAGAGAATGCAATAGTTTGCTAATCATATTTAACTGAGAATAGTGCAAATATATATGTTTTTCCATCTCAAATATGAATTTGGTTGTACAAATTGTCTTGATCAATGTACCGGTACGCACTGCTTTGCATATGATTACTAATGATTACAAATTATGACCAATGAATTGGTCTTGAACCTGTATCTATCTATCTATCTATCTATCTATCTATCTATCTATCTATCTACTGTATCTATCCAACTCATTCTAAGAAGTTTTTATATTTGCACTAAATGCGTGTTGGTATAGCCAACATTTTACAGTTGGTCACAAATCCATGTTTACCATACACATAAGCTGTGTCTGTAAAGGTCATCAGTGAGGTTAGCCAACACAGAGAGTTGCAAATGCTAACTGTATTATGATCAGCAGATAAAGTAGCTTGGGCGTTTGTTCTGACAGCAGTCATCCTACCTGCTGTCATGCTGCAGTCCAATTAGCTGCAATCAGACATAGCAGCAGGGTTAGCCTGGCAATGGTAGTGTAAGCTGGTGCACACTCGCTGAAGGAGAGAACGACTTCATCAATGTGGCAGTTTGTCTTTCTGTCCAGTCTTAGCTGATCATGACCCTGACTGCAACAGCTGAGTGAGTAAGCACGGCTCACACAGGGCACTGCAATTGGTGTATTAATTAGCTTGTAGGAGCAAATATTTAAGAGTTAATGATGACCTAGTCATAATATGCAATGGACTGTGTATGTTGGCATTACAATTAATGTTTCCATAATTTGATCCATTTTGTTCTAACTACAGTTTTTCCTCAGTCACTTTGGTGCATTTCTTAAATCATCATTAATCATTTGTAAAGCATTATGTACATTTCTCAAAACAATTTTGTACAAACAAATTTAGATTTGAGATATGAACCAGTGCAAATGAGAAAACCTGCAACATAATAGATTGTTGCTTACACCCTCCCTACATTTGCAGAATTAGTCACATTATATTTGTTGTTTTGAGCACACAAATTCGCCACAATGCTTCATGTCCTCTCTTCATCCCGGTCCAGATGAGCTTGACCCTCAACACACAAGATGCATGGCTGTCTGCACAATGCACAGTCCGTTCAGGACTAGAGAGTCATTCAGCATGTGTGTGCTGTAGAGCCTCAAGACTGAACAGTCTGACACAGCACAGTCAGCTGAATGTTTCTTGTCGAGTCACTGCATTAGAATTCAGAAAGAAAGTTTCGTTTTATGTTCGCCAGAAAGCTCTCTGAGGTAAAAATAACTCAGCCGTCACATAATAGCAGTCGTGGCCTACTGGTTAGGGCTTCGGGCTTGGAACCAAAGGGTTGCCGGTTCGATCCCCGTCCAGTGGGAACAGCTAAAGTGCCCTTGAGCAAGGCACCTAACCACTCACTGCTCCCCGAGCGCCACTGTAGCAAGGCAGTTCACTGCTCCGGGTTGTGTGCTTCACCTCACTGTGTGTTCACTGTGTGCTCTGTGTGTTCACTAATTCATGGATGGGATAAATGCAGAGACCAAATTCCTTGTATACGCATGTATACTTGGCCTAGAAACCTGATTTACATTTTACATTTAAAGGACAACCCAGCACTTTGGTTTGTCACCAGTTCTGAGAGAGAGAGATGGAAGAGACATGTGCATGATATATATTATTATTTATATTACATGATTTTGTTAACACCACGGGGCCACCTATTCCACTGGGTTTACTAGTGAACGGACAGTTTTTAAAGGAGACTTTAAAAACTACAAGTGGCCCCCTCTCCCAATGTTTTTACTCCAAGAGAGCAAGAGAAATCTAAAAAGAAAGGACCTAAGGCACGCTACTGAAGAGAGTGGGGGGGGGGGGAGAGAGAAACCATCATTTTGAGGCCACTTATTCCACCACATTTCACAATTTAGAACTCAGTGCACCTTGGAAGATGGAAAGGCATCATGTTGTAAAATGATGAAGCATAATAAGGCAGTGAGTGTGGGAGTTCATTTAGCCTTTCATCATGCTCTCCTCCAGTGACTAATAAGTGATTCTTAAGATCACTGGCAGAAGAGATGTACTGTACTGGATGATTGAAACAAAAGAGCTTTATCTCTTTATCCTAAAGGGTGATAACTTGCTCCGGTAGGTACCTGACACTTTAATAGATCTTAACTGTGATCGGCATGTTTCTGTGTTTGTGTGTTTGTATCTTGTATTTATAAAGTGCTTTCTGTCTTTGTATTATTGGCCTAGTGAATTATTGATGTGACACACTGCGCACACAGTGAGGAGATGTTATTGTTAGTTTGACAGTCAACTCACGCCTCTTGGTATTTGACTGATGAGGTCACAGGAACTTTCCCGGTGCTTCACCCATATGGAAAAAGAGGTTGGAGATTAAAATGGCTTATGCGAAATGCATGGCATATAATATAAAATCTTTTATGCATTTTTGTATGTTAGTTGATATGAAAGGATGAAGATTTTTCCATCTTTTTTCATGGACTATTATATAGGCCAATGAAGGGTCAGTGTGCTTACACGTAGTGGTTCAGTAGAGGCTTTTACCCAAATCAACATACAGCAGCACAGATATGTTTCAGTGTCATTAACATCTTGCTGTACTTGAGGATTGAAGAGGGTTACAGTGTGGAAAGGCTCTATTTGCCGTCACACTCTTATGTGACACTTTCACAAGATGTAACACCCTTCCTTCATGAGGAGGTTGCAATCACTTTAACCTCCTGTCAAAAACCTTGTTCATCAGCCTCCACAACAGCACGTTTATGGGTTATTACATGATAGCCGCCCGCAGCTGATTATCTAACACAGGCCACAGCACACATCGTCAGGGCTGGTCTGTCTCTCCCTGTGATGATGAACGACATCAGGTGAGGCCTCGCAGACAGCTGAGCGCGAATCATGTCGGGGGACATGCATTTCCGTAGAAACACAAAGATAATAGGCTTTTTGTTTCTGGTGATGATAAATCCTGGAGTGTCGTCACCTCACGCTGTCCAGGTAATGAAATTGCCAGCTGTCGGGGGAGGTCGCCAGAGAGGCCGTGAGCAAACGATAGAATGGCGCCCCTCGTTGTTTCCCCAGATGCTTGAACATTGATTGTTTGCTTGGCGATTGTGATCTCCCAGTGTACATCCATTGAAAATTAAATGGGAGGAAAAAAGAAAGCTGGTGATTGTGCCGGGGGTCTGATAAAAGTAATGCTGACTTATCAGCTGAGAAAAGCCTGGAATGTGACGGCCTCTGTTGAATTGTCCCACTTCGCAGAAGACAGAGAATTCTGGTGATCTTCATTGAGTTTGGTTTGAGTCTGCTATGAGGATAGGGAGAGTCTGGCAAATGCTTTAGCACTTTCATAAAGGAAGTTGTGAAATAAGACGTTGAGTAAAATGTTTTTGTTTGGGAATGTGGCCGATCGCAATATAAGCAATTACAAATTGGTAGAATATTTGGTAACACTTTACTTGACAGTATCGACTGACTGTCATGAACACATGACACTGTCATGACACATGAACCCGAAACCTAACCCTAATCCTAACCTCTAACCCTAATCCTTACCCTAAACTAATCCTAACCCTAACTTGTTATGACAAAAACGTTAATGACACGTTCATGACAGTGTCATGTCACTCTTATGTCGATACTGTCAAGGAAAGTGTAACCGAATATTTAATATTATGGAAAGACATCCTACAAATCTGTGGTGAAGAGCTAGCATACACATTATCCTGTATATTGGATAATGCCCTTCAACACGCAAGGCAGGTCATGTATTGTATCTTTTTCTTCTTGATCATGATTAAAGCAATTACAGATTAATTAGTATAACATTTCATTTGTTATTGTACTAGTGTTGCACAATGTGTGTGTGTGTGTGTGTGTGTGTGCATGTGTGCATGTGTATGTGTGTGTGCGTGTGTGTGTGCGTGTGTGTGCGCGTGTGTGTGTGCGTGTGTGCATGCATATGTGAGAGAGAGTGAGTGTATGAGAGAGAGTGTGTATGTATGGGTCTGTGAGCACATATGCGTAGGTGGATTGATGGTGCCAGCTTTTTTACAGACTTTGGTTTACAAAGATTTTATTTACATATTAGAGAGAAATTACATATATGAACATACTCATTCTAATAAATCTTCCATTTAATATCAGAGATTATTATTTTAAGTCATAATTAACCAATTAATCTAATTAGCCTAATTAAACAAATACATTTAGTATTCTTCAGTAGTATTGCTTCATTACTACTGAACTTGATGGTTAATGCATTAAATTAAATAAAGCACGTCTCAGATATGAAGGATTACTCAATTCCGTTGCCCATTTTATTTTGTTATATATATATAACCGCTATAACCGAGCCTGACAATAGTCTTGAATTGTCTTTTGGCATATTCACACAGGTCATAAACTTCCAAACAGCACGCAAGGTTTACAGTTTATTTGCATTGCATATCCGTGCTGCAGCAGAATAGGCATTGGGCTGGAGATATATTCAGCTTACAGAGGGATTTAAATGAAGGGGTTCAATTCAATTCTGCACGGCACATTTAATGTCGAAGTTGCAAATTATTGTGTGAATTTTCTTCCTCTGGTCGGAGATGACACTTCTGTCTGTAGTCCAGCACTATCAAGGCAAGGGAGTTATATTAATTATTCAGGGTTTAATATCTAATATAAGGTGGGAGTGAATTGGTGCTATCAATCACTGCAGATGCACATTTTTGCAGAAAAAGTAGAATTTCCTAAAGAAAGTATCTAACACACACACACACACACACACACATATACACACACACACACACAGGATAATTTAATTTCAATTATAGAGTTATTATTTCTTCAGGAATAATCATGATTTCACATCAGTCTACTTGGTCTTTCACTGAATATTAGAATCCAAAATGAATGTTGTCACTGTAATCTGGAAATTATGGAATATTTGGGATAATACACATTAAAACAGTCTGGGTCATCATGTAAGAAATGGAGGGTTACAAAGCCAAGCGTTTTTCATAATATTTGTAATTCCTAAATACCGGCAGTGTCTGGAGTGGGTCATTCCTAGAACCTGTATGTGCTAGATATGAAGGTAATTCAGGGGCAGTTCCATTTCAGAATCTAGGTTGTCTGCCAATTGTATACACTAACAGAACAAATAAGCTGTTAGATGTAAGTAAGTAAGTAAATATTTATTGGTATAGCGCATTTTTCATCCACAGAGTGCACCTCAAAGCGCTCCACAGGCAAACAACATGCCAGACGAAGCACATGGACAGTATACTGTAGCATTAGTCTGAAAGAGGACCCTCATGGCAAGTCAGTACTCTGGCTCACAGATGAGATAGTCATTGTGTGATTTTTATTCAATGGCGTGGTTTGGAGGGGGGGAAAGAAAAGAAGAAGAGAAGTGAATTTTGTTGAAATGTAATCAGAGGAGAATGGTCAAGTATTTATGAATACATTGAACTTTCAGGATAATTTAATAAATATTTGCTTTTGAATTGCAAAATACTTCCACTGTCACCAAATGACACGGCAACAAGGGACCTGCAGCAGTTCAGCAGTTCTAGGACTGAGAGAACATTCTTCTCATTCTTTTCTTTGCCACATTCAATCTCATGTCAACTTCTGCATGAAATCTGATCACTTGAGCTATAACTGTTGACACCAGGCTGCTTCTCAGATCTGTAGTGCAGTGAAATTAAACTTAAATTGGTGCATTAAACTATAACCAAAACGTTTCAGAAGTGCAGCAAACACCACTTATGAATGACAGTTTAAAATGCAGTTGTCAACTCAATTACAAAGAAAATACATGTCCATATCTGCTTAACCCTGTCGCCATCAGCGCAGCCATTGGTTGTGTTAAATGCACTGCTCTATCTGTCATCATACAAAGCCCGCCTTATGCTGGATAATCGATTGGGATTGGATCCTGGGTTTGTTGAGATGGGCGTCAATGGAATCCTTTCTAGACAAACCTGCAGAGCAAATTCAAATTTGCTAACAGGTTCGTTACAAGTGTTGAGAAATGTAAGCCTGGTAATATAAATTTGGAAAAATACTTTTCAGAGAGTTGCCAAGCACTCAGCAGCGCTGTAGCCACTGTCCAAAAATTAACTGAGGTGTTAACATTTTTTTGAGTGCTGTGACACCTGTACCTTAAAGCTTGAATTCATCATGACAAGGACACAATCCTTTGAAAAACTGCTATTTGTCAATAGCATTTTATTCACTCACATAGTCCTTGTGCCCCACATGCACACATTTTTGGGGACCTATTTTGTCCACATACTTTCTAAAAAGAAGAGAAAAGAAGGAAAACAAGTTTTGTCTGAGAGCTGAGTGCTTTTAGCCGGCCTTGACTCATGAAAAGGCTCATGCCTCAGTAGAGGTTTGTGATGAAATGATGAGTCTCTCAGTATTATGAGTTTCTCTCTCAATCTCAACTCACACGGCGTTTTGATTGAAGTCAAATGGGCCCTATAATCTGAGCATGAAAATGGACGGTGGAATCTAAAAAGACACATGTGCATTCATGGCTTCAGAAAAAGAGGGTCTGGTCACAACGTTCCCCTCATAGGGCACGTATGGTGTAGTGATTTCAAAGTAATGGTCTTAAACCTTTACTACAACAGCAACATTTCTCTCAATGCCTCAGGTAATCATCAATGGCATTGGTTAAACAGAAACACACTGTTCGTCCTTGTCGTTCATGATAAGGTCTTCCTAACCACCTTTATACAGTCAGCAAAGGCATTCAATCATTCAATCATCCTTTTTGCAGATGGATTAAATTTTCTGCATCAACTAATAGTGCAGCAGTGTGTTTGTTTCTAGCTGTTTGCTTGCTTGACTGCCCTGGCCAAGCACTGCCTGTACGGCAGAGAAAGCAAATCATTCCCAGCTAGGCATAACAATAATGCTATCGTATGCATAAAGCTGTATTAAATGGTGAAATACCCAGAAGGCCCTCCTGTCCCGCTCATCCACTCACCTCACTCCTAAAGTCATGTTTCTGCATACCGTAAGAAGCACATTTCACGAAAACACCATTTCTCCGGCACAGTACCGTGACGTGATAACAGACACGTGTGCATTCATAATGTGTACACCGTAGGTCGATACGCATAAAGCGATACGGCCAACACTTTTTGTGGGTTTATCAGGATGGGATGGTGTAGCAGGATCACATGCGCTGGCGGAAAACGAGGATACCAACACACAACAGTCCTCCGGGTTAGGAGCCACACACAAGGGAAAAATAATGATGTGAGGAAATCTTTCTCGTTCCTGCGGAGTGACATTAATAACTGAGGAGATTAGATTTCAATTTGTACTTTCAAGTCAGAGTGTTCTGCATTAATCTGACAGGGTAGGATAATGGCAAAACAATTACAAAGGAAGCGGCATTTCGGCTCTGATGGAGAACGGCACAGAGGTGTTATTTGTCGAGGCGTCGTGCAGTGTTTTCCCCGGCTTTGAGAAATGCAGAAGAGGCCATTTTCATGAACGGTTCATGAACGGTTGCACAAAGAAGAATGCTGGCCCACTCAGCTGGAAATTGTGGGTTTAGAGAATCTCTCATTTCTCCTCACATGCTTGGTGTTTGTTGAGCTGGGTTAGTTAATTAGATCTGTTGTTACCCCAGAAGATGAAACTGTTCAGCAGAATTGTCTGGCCTGCTGCCTGGTTGGACTTGTTTGGAGTACTTATCCACCTTTGCCCTACTGCTATGGTGGTCAACATAATCGTGCAGGTCATGAAGAGATTTGTTTTGCGTGTTCCAGAACGAAGCTTTTTTTTTTTTTTTTTTTTTAAACAGTAACAACCTTCCTCTCTGCCTCACAATTAAAATGAAGCCAAAGGCCACTTGGAGTCCACTTTACAGCTGACCTGGTGTAGTCTGAAAAGGACAACATTGTGCTTGTCTATGACTATCACTATGTGTAAGTTAAAAATATCACTATAAACATATCAGCTAACTGAATAGTTGATTATCATATAGTTCACAACACAGAAAAGGATTCAAGGTTTTTTAGTATAGTTTGTTTTGCTTGTTTCTCAAGCCAAACTGTAGATTCAAAGCTGTAATCTTTTCAGAGACCAGGGGATGGGGAGAAAGAGTATGTTTGTTTGTTTGAGAACATGAGTATGATCACAAGCGGTGATGGGATATGCTAAATAAATAACATAACATAAAATAATGATTTTAGATTCATCTCTAGGTGTGCAAATTGAAGTAGAGTGTGTAATAATGCATTGTGCTTCGAGTGAACTGGGTTGACTCTGACAGCTGTGAGTCTTGGGCTTGTGTGCTTCAGTGGACGTGCTAGTGTGTGTGTGTGTGTGTGTGTGTGTGTGTGTGTGTGTCCTGACACACACCTGAGGCAGGTTGGCAGGCCCTTCACCACTCTCACACCTCTCCTCCTCCTCACCTCTTGGTACCCGCTCCTCCCGACAACACCAACTTTCCATTCACCATCGGGGCGAGGCGGACCAGAAACAACAAGGAGGTGGACATGGAGGAGGAGGAAGAGGTGTCACCGGGAAACCAGGTGTCATGGTAACAGTGATATCCTCCTCTGCCAGGACAGCGGGAAGCTTGTGAGCGTGACCGGCGACTCATTTGAAAGGGGCTGATACGGAGAGGCTGTTTTGACAGGGGTGTTTTCCCGATGGTTCACACGCATATACGCTCGGTCCAACCACAGGCATGTGGACAGGCAGGTGAGGGACTGGCCAGAAACAACAGAGAATGAAGAATTGCTGTCAAGAGCTCAAATTCCCCATCTGTCAAGATGTAATACTTATCCCGATCTCTGTAATGCCATGGCGAATAGAACTGCGTATAGGCACATTTTCGGGAAGAGGTTCTTTCTTGCTTTGTCTTTTTTTCATGGTTGAGTGTGTGTGTGTGTGTGTGTGTGTGTGTGGGGGTAGATCCGTATTTACTTTTTTGTGGGGCTTGACAATTCTCTAAATGTCTGGCCTATTCTCCAGACGGGGCGCCTGGCTCTGTCAGAGCTTTCATGTCTTATCTCAACTGGAGAAATGAAATGTCAGCCACACAGCCAGTGGGAGCAGAGCTCTGCAGCTAGCGCGTAGAGATATGCTTCATGTCAAACAGTGCAGCAATTACAGCTTGGACTAAAGCCTCCCCACCTGAACGCAGGAGTCCTGGCAAAAGGCTAGCCGCCTGTAAAGATGACTAGTTTATTATATTTGACAAGGGAATTTTTTTCATGTAGGTTTGCTTCATCATTTAATCCGAATCCTCTCTGATTCTCTCATTTTCAATGTCCATTTCTCTCTCTCTATCCCTCTTGAGGCCCTAATTTGATACATATACACAACAGGTTATTTTATCACAAAAACAAAGAGGGCATCACACAAAGCTATTTGACTGTGATAACTAGTGCAGGCACATAACAGGCACACACTCCTAAGCTCCTTTGGGGGCATGTCTTTACCTGATTGATAAAAAAGTAGGCAATGTCATGCAGACTGTTTTGTGTAAGATGTTCTGCCACTTGTGTCTTTGAAATGTAACCTGGATCTTGGTTTTAAATGACTGGCAGGCACACCTAACATTATCTGATCACCTAACCTAAACACTTTGACAGTATAATTTCCCTAATATCTAATGTGTATATAGACTATACCTAAAACAGTGCTATCTGTTTGGACCACTGATTAAGTTGGATACTCAAATCAGTGTGGATTAAAAAATCTCTTCATATGCTTTTGTACGAAACAATAACACAAATGATAAAACAGAATTGAAAAAGCAGGTTAACAGTATTACCAATTTGCCGCCTTGCTGTCGGAATCAATGCTATTTCTAGACAAGCGAATGTGATTACACCCGCTTTCCGGTTTACTGTAGCCTTTCGAGTCTGACTTTCAGAATAAACCTTATTAGCCTGACCAGGCCCTAAACTGCCCATGCACTAACTGGAGAAGCCCTGAAGGTGGCACAGGGCATCATAATAGCTGATATGTGTTGAACTTGAACCAAACAAATGATTGTCAAACGTCTCTTGTCACCACAGCACATGTCAGAATACCTGTTAAAGACACTAATTCAGCAGCATACCCACAAGTTCATTTGTCGTTTGTCGTAGCCTGTGTGCATTTTTGTCTTCTTTTACTGTCTTTCTCTCTGGCTATTTCTCTGTCTTCTGCCCTGAAACCATGTATTCTTTCTTTCTATCTTTCTTTCTTTCTTTCTCTCTATCAGTCATCTTGGCTTAGACGGCGTGAGTTTCACTACCCTTTGTTTGAAGACCTCCTCCTTGCTTGTTTGTTTGTTTGTTTGTTTGTTTGTTTGTGTTTGTTTATTTATTTACAGCCTTGCAAGGCACTTGGCAGCTCTCCCACTGCATTAACTCCGGGCCGGAATTGACATTGAGTGTGGGAAGAAGATCAGGGTGGCTGCCAGAGTTTCCCTGCCTTGTTCACTGTCGACTTTCACAGCGGAGCGGGAAAATCACTCAATAACCGGACAAGCTTGCTGGCAGTATGAGAGAAAGGGGGAAGAGACAAAGAGCGAGAGAGATGCACATGGACGTATCCTCAGGGGGAGGTAGGGAGATGGAGAGAAAGAGAGAGTGAGGGGCAGAGGGAGAGAGAGGGAGAGAAACAAAGGGATATGGAGGAGAGAAAAGGAGTTGTGGGAGGCTGAGAAGCACCACAGAGTTCCCATGAAGGCAACATGATGTGTGTGTAAGACATGATGGCAACGTGTAGACTTACTGTGCTCTGCCCATACGTTTTCATGCAAATTGTGTAAATCCCACATGTAGTATTATTACAATGTGTTGCGTGGTAATTGCACTGTAGACAGTACATTTTCACAAACAAACCTCATCCACAAGGGGGCACCAGCTTGCCTCTTTCACCTGCTAGCTACCAACTAGCTATTTAAAGCCATGAAGCAGCATTAATAGGGGGATTGGTTTGGCCAAAGATTGTGTATGGCGGAGCAAGATAGTTCATGTCTATGGGCGCGAAATGGGGATCGAGTCCTGTCTGCAAAGAGGCGTGTCGTTGACGTATTGATGAGCGTACGTAGCAACCGGCCAACAGCGCACACCTGATATAAGGTGACCATTAGTTCATACATTCTGACTTCCACGTTATTGCACACACTTAGGTTAGGGACTGATCTAGGCAACGCAAATTCCCTAAACTTGTTGTGAGCTTGTTGCCGGGCCTATGACTTCCTAACAGTATTGTTTAGATAGATAGATCTTCATCCCTTTTTTATTATGGTCTGTAATACTGTAGTGTTTTTTTTTTAAAACAATATACTTGTTAAAATACCCTGTGCTTGACTGCGCGGGTGAAACTGTGGTAACTGTGTGAACTGTTGTCTACTCCTGATGCAGCTGTCAGCCAGCCTCTGCTTGCCATGTGCCTGCAGGAAGCAGTGAACAGCACAGGTGGGCGTACTGTCCAACAGCGATGAAGTGGTGTGACACACAAAGTAGAGCTGGGCAAAATGGACAAACATTTTTATACGATAGCCTAACGTTATGTTCAGTTGTAATTCAAACCACAAGCTCAAAACCACAAGCTTTTTTGTTGACTGATCAAAACGGTATACAAAGACAGGGTTTTCTTCAAAGTTTGAAATGAAAAATTCTATAAACCAAATAGCCTATGATAAATAAAGGATAGGCCTACATGTAGCTACAGTATCTCTGAATACTTTTCAACAACAACCTGATTAAAATAGACCCCAGTAGACCATGTTGATTCCTGGAAATATTGAAACACCTAAATTAAGTTAGAGTATTGGAGACTGAGCTAAACTCTACTATTACAAGTCGATGTCAATTAATAGAATCATATATTTAAAATCATATTATGTATTGCTGTAACATTGTTTTGCAGAAGGTAACTGGACGGCATAAATAGACTAGTACATTGATTAATATCATGGAATCTTTACATTAGGCTACAGTAGTATATATTATACAATCATAGGCATACAATTGGAGTAGCGGTAATGTCACCGACTGACAATCGGTTGACCCAGCTTCGATTCCCGCCACTGCGAATCTGTGTCGCTCAGGATAAAAGCATATGCTAAATATCAGTGAACTTTAACTTAACTTTTAGCCTATCTGTTCTTGGAAAAAAGGATGGCCGTTATTTAGCTTATATTTTGTTGCATTATCAGGAGAAAGCCTGTAATGAATAAGTAATACCATGGAAAAGAGGCAATTAAATAGCCCTGATTACTCAATCACTTGAAGTAACCAAAGACAAACTTCTAAGCACTTCTGAATAGGCTTATTACTCTGTTATAACATCCTGCAAGTCATGCAGCAGTAGCTCTGAAGTTGTCTAAGATCAAGTAGGTTAGCTAAACCTGTTGCTGTTACAACATAGAACTTCAGTGCCAACATCAATGCACAGAACCTACGGAAGCTTGTGACTTGAGTGCACATCAGACCTTCTTAACTGGACAACTGTGGCTGCTCTCGGTGACATGGGATGGCTATTCTTATCAAAAAGTAGGTAGGTGCATGGTTCACAGATATATTTGAAATATAGCTGGTTAGGTAAATATGCACTGTAAACAGAAGCTCTAGGCCTGCTTCCTGATGTGTGTTTGGGATTACATTAAGCAGTGTGATGTTTCTACCCAGTACTCACTTTATTGACAATAGACCAAAGTAGTTTTAAAGTGTATTGATAGAAGTCAAAACCGTTTACATCTCTTCACATTGTGGACACGTAGAACTGCTGTTGCTGGCATAGAGTCGAGGGGGAGAGTGGGGGTGGGATTGTGGGGAAAGGATGAGACAGGAGAGAGATGACCAAACATTGGCACGGCCTCAGGGAAAACACATAAAGCGTTCAACTATATTGGTATAGTTCTATATTAGCATTATCTAATTCTATAATAAACTAGATGTACCGCAGAGCGGTACAAAATATGACTGCCGCCCAGTCCAGCACATTTTTTCCGCAAAAATAAGTCACGTTGGTCAAATTGTGTTCATTTCAAAGTCAAAGTCAAGTCAAGTCAAGTCTGCTTTATTGTCAATTTCTTCACATGTCAAGACATACAAAGAGATTATACGTTTTAAATTACGTTTCCCACTATCCCACGGTGGAGACAAGACATATTTTACCAATTAGGTACACAGACAAACATAACATTCAAGTAAACAATATAAAAAGTAAAAATAAGAAGGCACATACAATGAAGAAAATAAGAGCAGCAAAATTTGAGTTGAAAATGTGCAATTGTGCATACAGTAGACAGTCAATATAATAGTGCAAAAGTCAGGCCAATAGATGGCTGAGGTAGTTATGTTTGACCTAAGTATGCAAGTGGCATAGTGGTGCAAGTTATGTAAGAGCAGCAGAAGTGTGTTCAGAAGTGTTTTCAGGACAGCAGGACAAGAACAACAACAAGTTGCAAAGTGTGCAAGTGTACAAGTGGAGTAGTGCAAGTGGAGTAGTGCAAGGCAGCCATTGTGGGTCCAAAGTCCAGGATGTTTTGTAGCTGAGGGTGGAGGGGGTAGAGGGGGGAGAGAGTTCAGCATCCTAACATCCTGGTGTATGAAGCTGTTGGTGAGTCTGGTGGTGCGGGAGCGCAGGCTTCTGTATCTCTTCCCAGAGGGCAGTTGATCAAACAAATTGTGAGCGGGGTGACTTGCATCACTCACAATTGTGGTCGCCTTGCGGGTGAGGTGGGTGGTGTAAATGTCCTTCAGGGGGGGAGTGAAGCACCAATAATCCTTCCAGCTGTGTTCACTATGCGCTGCAGGGCTTTCCTGTTGTATTCAGTGCAGCTTCCGCCCCACATAGCGATACAGCTGGAGAGGATGCTCTCAATGGTGCCTCGGTAGAATGTGGTCATGATGGCTGGTGGAGCACTTGCTCGCCTGAGTTTCTGCAGGAAGTACAGGCGGCGCTGAGCTTTCTACGCCAGTGATGCAGTGTTGGTGGTCCAGGAGAGGTCTTCACTGATGTGCACCCCCAGGAATTTGGTGCTTCTCACTCTCTCCACCACAGCACCGTCAATGGTCAGTGGCAGGTGTTGGGTGTGACCTCTCAGGAAGTCAACAACAATCTCCTTGGTCTTGCTGACGTTCAGCAGGAGGTTGTTGTCCCTGCACCACGTGGTCAGAAGGTCGACCTCCAACCTGTATTGAGTCTCATCGCCCTTGGTCCCATAGCCCATCTGTCACAATAATGCATACAGAACTGGTTCCTTCCTTCAAAATACTGTAGGGGACTAGTGAATCACCATCATTTAACAATGTTAACAAACATCAAATGTAAAGTACAGTGCAACCGGAAAGTATTCAGACCCTTTCAAGTTTTCCACATTTTGTTATATTTCAGACTCATCTTGAAATGGATTCAATTTGTTTTTTTTCTCATCAATCTATACACAATACTCCAACACTCCACAAAAAATCAGGTGTTTGGAGTGTTTTGTAAATTTATAAAAAATAAAAGTCTGAAATATTCCATTTACATAAGTACATTCAGACCCTTTGTTATGACACTTGCAATTGAGATCTGGTACATCCTACTTCTATCAATGGTCCTTGAGATGCTTCTACAACTTGATTAGAGTCCACCTGTGCCTAAATTAATTTATTGGCCATTATTAGGACAGGCAGACATCTCTTTATATACAGTCTTACAGTTGATGGTGTATGTCAGCCTCTCTGGGGCACTCAGTGTGGGTTGCACCTCACTTGAAAAGCCCGTAGAGAAGACTACAGTCTTTCCTTGAGTTCTCCAGGAGCTCCATCTTCCTGCACCCTTCTTTCAGCAGTGTCCACGTTAGCAGTTTTAACGTTAGCTGAATGGTTCCTCTTGGTCAACCTGGGGTTTAGCCCAGACGACAGTTGTTTCTTCAGGTTTCTCTCTTTCTCCAACTTGATCTTGGTCATGGCGGAGTTACGACAGATCCTATAATTCTTGGTCGTCTGTCATGCTCTCCTTGGTCTGAGCCGGTCCCCGGTGGTGTTGAAGATGGCTCTCATGGCTTCTATGAAGCAGCCACATTCTCCTCTCAACTCTCCTCTCACCTCCATCTTCAAATAAGCTAAATTTGGCCTAAAGATGTTAGACTCACTAATTAAAATAGACTCACTAATTAATTAGACTCACTAATTAGTCCTTTTGTAGTAATAGATGAGAAAACACTGGATTAACAATATCAGACAATTATGAAAACAGATGATTGATGAATAAGTACAGAATCACCAGCAGAAAGCTCTCTCTCAATGTTATCTCTGGTGCAGCCAGATCAAACAGTGTTCTACCAAAGATCCTTTAGAACACTGAAGAATCTTTGGTAGAACACTGTTTATTATCGGAAAATAAGTCCCGACAGGGTGAACAGGACCCTGATGCACCACTTTTGAATGAAGTTCCAATGCAAGAAGTGTACTAGATTACTTGCGGAGTGATATGAAAGACATGAATAATATGGATGTTATACTTAACACCGGTCTGTTATCAAGAAATAGCAGACCACCGAACGTTGGGAAGGCCCATTCAAGTGAATGGAGCATTCTGCAGCATTGTGAAGAGCCGTCTAATAATCTGAGTGAACAGTTTTTTTTTTTTTACAGTGTCTAGTGGTGTTTTAAGGATAGTGTTCCAGTCAGTATGATTTCCTACAAATAAGCAATTTTCTTCTTTTCAACTGAAAGCAGTATTTGAAATAAGCCAAATCTCGGATGTGTGGATATCCGAGTCAGCTGCTCTCAGGGTCTGCACAAGCCCATCACACTCTCCCAGAATCCCATCGTCTGGGTTTTTTTTCTGGATCGAAGAATTTCTCTTTCTCTCTCCCTCTCTCTCTCCCTCTTTGACAGAGAGAATACGAGATTGGGGTTCAGATCAGTCTTCTTGGTTCCGTGTGATAACGAGGCATCCTCATCATCCAGGCCTCCGTTTTTAATAAGCTGTCTTTGTCTCTGAGTTCCCATCAGTTCACATCTCTTTACAAGTGAGAGCTTGTGCATGTGTTCTCTCTTCCAGAGGCGCTGGACGCCAGGGTCCTGGGAGGACAGTGCTGGCACCTTTGAAGAGGCTTAGCCATGACGGTGGCCAGAGATGCCCTCATTTTTTGAGCATGGGTACAAAATGTTTTGTTGGCACACGGATGCGTCAGACATCTCATCAACCAAATTGGTGTTTTGCTCTCTCTGCCCTCTGCTCTGCCCACTCAAATTGCACAGTGGTGGTGGCTGTGTCTGGGAACACACAGGGATATTGCCTGAGCCATGCAGTGAAAAAACAGGACAAATTATGAAGTTGGAAAAATCAGATTAATGTCTCCAAACCACCACAGTGGACAGGGCCTCTGTCACTTGAAAGTAGAATATATTTCCCTCATGATTTCTTAATTAATGTGTTCTTTGTCACAGCCTATTGGAGATCAATTTGTCAAACTGATGTGTCCATGTTTATTGACCTTTTCTGATAATTATAACACAATCAGATCCCCCATGTTTTGATGGCTATCACTTATTAAACAAACACGCTGGCATTTAGTCGTTTGTCCATAGCGAGCCAATGGAGGGTTTCTGTTGTCTTCACATCAACAAAGCCAGGTCATACAGGCAAACAGTGATAAATATTCCCAGAGAACAAGGACACTTTGAAGCACGCTATATGTTTTGTGTTACATAGATAATTAGCTGTGTGTGTGATAAACAATGCTTTGCATTTTAATGAGATTTCAAGGGATTTTTGTTTGCATGGAGGCATGTTAAAATGTTTTGCGCTAAGGCTGGTCAGTCCGTCCATTAATGTGAATTGGCTGTTAAAGAGGCAATAATTTGCAACAATGCAACAATTTTAGCAAAAATGACCTTAATTATGCAGGTTGAGAGTCGTTCTGATGGTTCTACAACACTTTTTTTGCTTCGTCTCCCCCTAATGCTTCTCCGCAGAAAAACCGAATATGCAACTTTTTGGTCACGGAAATACTCGAAAATGTAGTCAGATTGTAGTTTCTAAGAAGACTGCAAAACGGACTCCGACTTGGCTTTGTTGCTGTTGAAATTGTAAGTAGCCTACCCTTGGGTGAACTTCGTTTTTGTAATGTGATTTGATAGTCTCTTGAACAATGTGTTTGCTCGACCGTTTCATTGTGAGCCCTATGTGTTTAGCTTGGTTTATTGATGGCTAGCTCGCTAGCTAGTGGGGGTTTAGCGTAGCAGTCACTTGCTACCGAAGCTGCAGGGGGAGCTATGTCGTGAAAAATGCGAGCCCAAATCAGGCGAAAACCCAGAAACAGCGAAGGAATAACCAGACCTGCATAGGGCATATATTCTTTAATATACAATATGGTGTGGCTGTTGTGTGTTTTTCTCCTCTTCCCCTTTTTGTAGTGCTGCACACTTAGTGACTAGTGTGTCAGTCATGTTGTCCTGTGTTGTTGTTGGAGGATGCACACTCTGATGGGTTCTCTTGACTTCAATCGGTAGTTTCCAAGGACAACACTGGTGGTTGACTCACCCTTTGTGTGGAGAGAGCCCACAGGGATGCGGCTCTTTTCTCACCAAAAACAACGACAGAGTGCAGAGGCCTTGTGATTGACATATTGACTCCTTCAGGGGAGAAAAGTATTCATTCGTCTTGTATAGCTGAGAGATTGAGTGACATATTTTGTCATTCACAACAATTATCAGCTTGTTTTTTTTGTACCACATGATTGTGTTACCGACCTTCTGTGAATACAGAGGACACAAAGTGAAGTGTCATCAGCTGTTGCGGGTTTATGCGCTCACATAAAAGTCAAGTTTAGATTTTTGTGGGCTGAGGGAGGAGAGAGATTGTTCACGGCCGGTTTAACGTGAAATCAGCCGTGGTCATTTTAACACCATATGCAGCATTTCAGAGACACGTCAACCCCAGGTTAACTCTCCCCTCAGGTGTCCAACTCCAGACAGATTGGTGCTGTTGCTGATTTAGATGTCAGATCACCTGAATAGGAGAACATGAAGGCTTATGCCCGTTATTGGAACAAGTGATGCTATTAGGAGGCTGTAAGGAGTGCTGTCAGGCATCTCATAACTATCTAGTTTTAATCAGCAAAAAATATGTATGGCAGAATTTTACTCATTCATCCATTTATCCTTCCATCCACCCATCTATCCATTCATTCATTCATTCATTCATTCATTCATTCATTCATTCATTCATTCATTATCTCTTTCGTCATGATCGGCTGATTTATCCGTTCAGTCTTTTGCATTTGGAGCAGCTTCTCCTGTGGTTTGTTGGCACCCAGCCAGCCTCTTGTGATGACGTGGATGCCGAGGGCTTGTGGTATCCATCCCATAATGAAATGACTGGAGTGTGCTCAGTGAGCTGTTCCCATGCCGGCAGTTCACGTCGCAAGCGAAGGCCATCGGACAAGGGTCTGACAGCAAAGATGAGTCTGTCAGCTAGATGACCCCTCGATCTCAGCTCTGTGCCTGATTCTGCAATTTGTCATGTCGCCGGTCACCAACCGAACACAATTATGATTTCCTGTCTGTCCGTGGATGCTGGGGCAGGGTTGAGATTACCTCAGCCAGGATAAAGCCCTTAGTTCCCTTAAGCCCACAATGCCTCATTCTGAGCTGACCCGGAAGTGGACACAGCAAACAAGTCCTTTCTATCTGTTTGCTTTTTTCCGGCAACAGTAAACAACCAGTTACTTTTTCATGGCTTTTGTAACTGGGCCTGCTAACCTGAGAAAGCATGATTGAGCCACAGTAGATAAACAAGCTGAGAATGAGCGTCTAAGCAGACATTATTGGGTTTGGGGTTGGACATATCTCTGTGGCTCCAAAACTCACGGCAGGTACTGCTTATTAATGGGGCCTGTAAGGGGTTGTGATTTGCCAACACAGCCAATGAGCGTGACGGAGTAGCCTAACACTTCCTCTCTGGCGCCATTTGTCATTATCTGTGTAACTTGCCCCAGCCAGGGGAAAAGAAATGGCCTGGTTATTACTTGGAGTTTGTTTGTAATCAATACAGATAGTCCGAAGGCAGTATTTGTCTTGATTTCCCCTCAGGTTAATTTTTCGCTCATATACGCGCATACGGAGAGAAGAGAGGGTCTGAGAGTATAGCGGCAGAATTGCTACAGTGTAAAATTCTTCTCTAGCATTTTATATCTTGTGGGGGGATTTTATATTTGGTGAGATTGTTGCGACCACAGACCAACTTAATGACATGAAACAAGAAGAATGGAAGACAACAGGGATGTTCACTCTCTGTGCCAAGTTGCCCACTGCTATCAGCATTCTAGTCCCCTAATTTACATCATAGGTCCACTTATGGAATAATGTCATAGCCAGTAGGTCATTATTTGTAAGGATTGTTCTGAATGATTTGAATAATGGTTAGGGGTGTGTGCCATGTACTAACCTTAAACAAGTAAAAGCTGTCAGCCTGTTTTATTGTGGTTGTTGTTCTTGCTGTGGTTGTGTTGTTTCTGTGGTTGTGGTTGTGGTGTGACTGTTGTGCTTGTGGTTGGTGTTGTTACTGTTGATGTTGGCTTTAGGAGTAATGCCTGTCAGTTCGTAGTTGTCACAGTTGTTCGTTGTTTTTGTTATTTTTGTAATAGTTATTGTAATAGTTGTTGTTGTGACAGCATTTGCCCTGGTTTACTGTGGTTGCAGGAGTAATGCCAGTTCCCGAGCAGCCATCCGACGCTGAAAAGTCCGCCCCACCGAACCCCGTTCTTTCCGCCTCCAACGGCGACGGCTCTGAGAAAGAGACCACCTCCGCCATCTTGGCCTCAGTCAAAGAGCAGGTACATTAAGGCCTTATCTTCCTGTCACACTCTCCTTTATCAAGTCGACGAAAAAGACACGGGCGGAGTGCCACACGGGAAAGAAATCTACCTTTGTTTTTTGCACACAGAGCAAGGGAGATGCTGTAGAGCTTGGTGTAGTGCTGTGTGTCGTTGTGTCATTGTGTGGTGTGAGGTGGCTTGCAGGTCACTGAGGGTATCTGGACACATTTGTCATTTTAATACGAGTGTCAGGCTGCTATAGCAGCGGAGGACAAGATTAAAGGCAATAGGAGTTCATGAGAACAGTCCTGTGTGCATGCAATGACCAATCCTGGACAATTTCAAAGAGCTTATAATGTATACCCATTTGTCACCATGTCCCATTGTATGACTAGAACTTACGGGATATGATATTAATCATATCTTGAACCATGTCTTTCCCAATGATTTTGTATTTAGTATGCTGATAATGTTAAAATGTGATATTCTCATTAATATCCACATCTGGTCATACTTGTACAGCAGATTGCTAGCTCTCCCCAGTTCTTATTGGGCATACATAGCTTTTCATGTAGCTTTCCTGTGACCTTCTGCAGGTCTCTTTGATGAAATATGGCAATATGCCTGCAAGTAAATGTGAAGTGTTACTTGAACTTTTGTACAGCTACATTTCAGAGAAGTGTGGGCAGTTGTTTTTAGGAAAAAATAAAATAGACAACATACTGTTGGTGAATTAAGTGAAGTAGCAGCCCAAGCTGCTGGATGAAACATTAAAGTAATAGGCCAAGAATACATAAGGCAATTATAATAGTATTTAGGTTATGTTTTTAAGTAGTCGGATTATGTTTTTGCACAACCTTGTCAAAGAGCTCAGTAAAATAAGTGCAGTAAATAACATGGCTTAGGACCTACAGCCCCCAGTTCAGGGCTGATTGAGACATAAAAAGAAGGGCTGATGAAAGGAGCAGTCTTGCTGAATTTGGGATATTCAAATTAATGTCTTAAGGGAGGTGAAGAGAAGACAAACGGTGCACTTCATGGCTTGGTATGTCAGTGCCCTAGTTGTGTCCAGAATAGAGCCTGGTGAAATTTCGGATGGCCCAGATTATTGAGCGGAGGGTCTTACCAAGGACATAGGCTAATGATAAGAGCTCGGCCTCGAAAGCAAGACCTGTACGCCTCACAAAGTGAGAAGAAATGATATTCAGTCTCAGTTAACTTTGATGGCCCTGCAATTATAATCTACAATCTAGATACTCTGAGAATGGTCAAATTGAGCTCTCCATTGACTGAGTACAAACTGACTTTTGATAGTGATGTTAGGGATAGGGACTCAAATCACTCAAGGCTAAATTGAATATTAGTTGAATATTAGGACTCCTAATATATTATTGACTGCCCATTATGGACCATCCAAATAAAGTTGTACCAATTACTCATAGAACTGAACTGTGCTGGAATGTGAATTAAGAAGGGGCAGCTATGGAACTATGAAGCCATGAAGATTGAGATTTATCCATTTCTGAGTGGCTCTGTTTGGCTGGACCTTAATCACATCATGTAGCACACAAAACCACTCTGGCTCCACGGTGCCTGGAAATAGAGATTACATGATCAATGGATACGAAGCCTTATGTCAGCACCTTTTAGAGATGCATTTCACATCTTCTGTGTCTCCAATTTCTCACACAGATTTAGGTTTTTTCAAAGCTGAGTCCCAATGGTTCGCTTACCCCCTCTCTCTCTCTCTCTCTCTCTCTCTCTCTCTCTCTCTCGGTGCTCTTTTATAAATATATTAGGGAGTTTTAAAATGTCGGCAGGCACTGGCTTTAATAACCAAGGCATTAAAAAACGCAGACAGCTGATCCAGCACTGCTGTGGAGAGCGCTGCGCTGCGCTGTGCTAGCCCGGCCCTGGCTCCCTCTCTGGGTGTGATTAATACGACTGCATTCCAGAGCTGCAGAATGCCCCAGCAACACAACAGAAAGGCCTGGAGGGGCGTTTCTAGACTTTCAGGACAACCTAGGCTTAGCCCGGCTGGACCGGATGTAAATGTAAAGGTTAGCTGAGGATTTTTTTATATATATATACAGTACCCAAATTATTTATTATTGAATTAGGTACATACACGTTTAAGTGTGAGGTTGCAGGTAATGTATCATTAAGCAAATGTTCTGCACCTCCTTCTGTTGATCTCCCTTCTCTCTCCATCACCTGACTGCTCTTTTGTTGTTTGATCTATGCCAGAGATCTACCAAAAAGACAGTAAAATGTTTGATGTTAAAATGGGATTGCACACACACAGAGAGAGAGAGAGAGAGAGAGAGAGAGAGAGAGAGAGAGAGAGAGAGAGAGAAAACAGCTACCCTCTATAAAATCATGGAATCAGATCAGTGTGTGGCAAACCAACAAAACATACTACTACATTGCAGGATACAAAGAACTTTTGAGATTGCAATGTTCAGCTCTAATTACAAATGCTTTGCTTATGCATAGGGCATTTGCATACATTTCAGTGGACATTTAAACACATTCCCATGGAACATGTTCATTCCCATGAAACTTGTTTTTTTAATGCTGTTTTATGTTTATGTCATCAGCTTTGTAATCACTTTGATGGTTAAATGGCTCATTACAGGGTGAATGAAAGCTGTCTCAGCCCCCTCTAGATATTTAATGGTTTATAGTTTGTCTGTTAAAACATCTCCCTTACGAAAAAAAATCCTACATTGCAGGCCTACTGTGTATCAAAACTGCAATTTTTGCTATAGTATTAGAGAGTGTAACATCCTCGTCTGCTCCTCAGAACATCAGTACAAATGTTCAACAATATAGTCCATTCAGCTGGGAGATTTAAAAATGATAGTAGGCTATGCAGTGTCTAGTAGACAGTATAGTATAAGTATAGTATAGTAAATGTCAAGCAGCACATTTTTACCATCTCAACATGAAGTCCTACCATTATTTCAGTAGCCATATATGAACATCTCTCTGATATCCATTAATAAAGCACTGACAGTATGGGGGTGCCTACAGTATCTGCCAGCTACAATCTGTGCTAATCAATGGTTCTTAATGCTATGATAATGAGCAATCAGGGACTTCTAATTGGATCATTGTCCAAGACATGGAGTATCTGAAGGCCTTATTACTTGTTGGCAAATGGATCAGATGAGGGATGAACAGGTGGCTGCAGTCGTGGCCTTTAAATACACTCTTCAGATTAGTTTTGACAGAAACCACTATTCAATAGTGGGCGTAGAAGATTTACAGTACTTAATAATACTGGCATGCACGATCAACCTTTGTGCGCTCTTGTGAGTCTTTCAAGTACACATCCTGTGCGGTTACATAAATTGGCTGGGATATTCTTAAGGGTAATATCCTTTCTGTAAAGGGAGGTGAGTGCACTCTTACATAGCCCTGATGGAGACAAATATTGCAGTTATCCTTGGTATGCACATGAATGGCCACCATTCAAAATGGCCTGCTGAAATGGCCCAGCGTGCTCTGGTCACCTTGGGC
This sequence comes from Alosa alosa, assembly GCF_017589495.1. NCBI lineage: Eukaryota > Metazoa > Chordata > Actinopteri > Clupeiformes > Clupeidae > Alosa > Alosa alosa. Next base: position 25,281,033 of record NC_063204.1, read on the forward strand.
GTAGCGGAGGAACGCCCTGATGTTTTTGTGTGTTGGGTCACACATGCATGCCACAGAGAGAGACAGAGCGAGAGAGAGAGAGAGAGAGAGAAAAGATGAAGTTGGCCTTTAAATGAAATTTCCATTCCTTTGGAGTTCACTTCTGCCTCACCTCCCCAGGTCAACAAATACAGACTTGAACCAAGCGCTCAACGTTCAACAGCGAGAACTTGGAGTCCGCTCTCACTGTGACGGTGTGAGAGAGGACTGCGGAGGCTTTTACACAGCCGAGCGGCTCAGACGCTGTGGCACCATCATTGAGACATGTGGATGCTGCCCTGGAGAATCTCTTTAGGCAAGGGGGGTGGAGGGCTGATGATGTCTAAAGTGCTGCCCTGCCTTCGCCTCATCTCAGTCTGCCTCCAGAGAGAAAGAGAGAGGGTGGAGGAGAGAGATGGAGAGAAAGACTGTAAAAACAGAGAGAGATAGAGTGTGTGTGAGAGATGGGGAGAGACAGGAGGAAGAGGGAGAGAAAGGTTGGTTCCCCTGTGTCCACTGATAGGTTTGCCATTGTATTGGCTAGGGGAGGACAACCATCATTAGCGGACCACTAGCATCATCATAATCATCATCACCACTGGTACCCCCCACATCATCATCACTATCATCATCATCATCATCGTCAGCTCTATCAAAATGGTAATGTATACAGCCTCTGGGTTACCCATTCTCTCTAGACCATCACAAGGAAATAACATCACCTCTCAAAGATGCAGGAAGCCACTCTTTTCTACTACTTACTTCATGCTCTTGTTTTTTTTTGGAGGGGGATGTCGGTGTTCAGGTTGTAAAATGTAGGTGATGACAATGGAGGACTCCATTGCAGGATTGCCGTAGAAACTGCGTGTAGCTCATAGAGAGGATATACTGTCAGCATGTTTGTCAGCAAGAGAGAGATGGAAGGCAGGGGCATCAATACATATTGATGATATGGAAATGGCTATCCCGCACGGCGTTGTTTTTGAAGCCGACTCTCTGGGATGGATTCTGAGGGCATCTGTGCCACATCTTACAGTGTAGGGAACACGACTTTCCCTTTTTCTCCACCCCAACAATGAGAAATGAAGTCATTTTGCCCTGCTTACCCACAGCCAGGAGAGGAGGGGTGGGGTGGGGTGGGGGTGGTGTAGCGTGATGTGTGTGTTTACCATATCACACCCCGATGCAAATGTGATCGTGCTGGAGAGACATCCTTACAAACGGGCAGTGATCGGATTCCAGTCTGGCTTTGATCTTGACGTGATTTCTGTAATCCTTGCAGGGCTTTCTTCAGGAATCGGCTGTTCTGACGTGCTTTGATTCCAGCTTTCATGTACTGTACCACTATCTGTCTTTGGCTGTGGCATTCTCTTGAAACAGTGACTATTTAACTATGAAGCTCTATTAACTTACATCTCTACCCAATTTATGTCAGTTTGTTAGCAAATCTTGAGAATTATATATATAATACTTTTTGAAGAGTTGTACAACCAAGTAAGAGACAGAACTCCATAAACTCTATGAACTATGGATTTTATTTCTGTCAGAAAAAGTTTTCTGCCCTCTACTTTTCTCTGGCAATCAATCCATGGAGAGTGGACTGGTTTGTCATTTTGGCTGTATTTATGTATGTATACACACTGTATGTTGTTTGCCAAAAAGGTCTTTTTTCTGCATCTGTCAGTGCTGATGCTAGATTGGCAGACAGTCAAACTCAGGACGGTTACCACGGGGCTTGCAGCATACTGGCATAAGGTGCCAGGATGAGTGAGTTAAGGACTTTGGTTTCACTCATTTTGGCTGTACTTTTCATCAGGCCATCCTTAAAATATTTTGTTTGCGTAACCGACCCGACCCTGTCAATTTACACAAATATTAATTTTTTTTCCCCTTTTTCCCCTTTTCCCAACCGACTTGCCGTTGTATGTTGACCGATTGTTTTTTCTAAACAACCAATACAAATGCAATAAAATATTTATTTTAGTAGGCCCAAGTATTGTGAATATAAATTGCCTACATGCAAACGTGGCTCACTTAAAAAAACACCCTATACACCATTGGTCTTTATGGCCTGTTTTTCATTCACACAAACTTGGCCGAAGTTCTGGAAGAACTGTGGCCAGATCTTTTCTCATCTCCCCTAGTCTGTCGTGGTCGGTATTGAAATTGGTTGTGGTCTATTCAGCATTTCTCAAAATATGGGTCCGCATCATGGAGACTGCTGGTCCGCGGATTCGTGGAGGGAAATTAGGCCCGGTGCTTCATCTGATCAGTTGATTAAGAACCGCGGATCGGCCGAAAAAAGGCGTTTTGCTATCGATGTCATTAAACATACAATTAAGTGGTGGTATGAGCATTCATTCAATGGTGCCAGGAAACTGAAACTAATCGAGCTTCAACCTGTTGGAAGGCTATTTATTTATTTAACGAACTTAATAGAATGACGTTGTTTTTGGAACTTCCTTAGAAACAGAGCAGAGACTGTAAATACACTGTATAGCATTGAGTATTGTATAGTCAAATTTCAATATTCAAGAGCTATTTCATTCATAGATGAGCCCTATGACCCATTGCCATGACCGGGCCTCAGGTCAAAGAAGTTTGAGAAAGGCTGGTCTATATAACCTTCAGGTTTCATTCACGGGTTGAAGACCCATTCAGTTCACTCACAATATGCACATTTGTGTAAATTCATTCCTCGTAATCACCATGACCAAAATTGAACTTTTTTTACTTTGAATCTTGAAAAAAAAATATTGACCTACCTACCACTCCATTTTTAATTGTTTTGGCTGTTACTGCAAACAAAAATATTTTTAAGGATGGCCTCACTCACTAAACTCACTCACTCACTCACTCACTCATCAGATGCCTACATCTAAAAAGTGACTAACAGATTAACAGTAGATGCAAGGTTTTTGGTCTGTTTTGTGACTGTATTAGCACCTTGACAATCATACCGTTGTTAGCACTTTGCTCTTCCAGTCACACTGCAGTGTTCATAACCCACTGTTCTCCTTAGCGTCACACTTGCATGGCATTATATGCCTACATCAGCACAACTCCCAGGACAATACTTCAAGGCTACAACTTGGAATCGGGTAAGAAAAAGAGCAAGAAGAACCTGGAGGAGAGTAGTGTTGTCTTATGAATATCCAGTCTGCTCTCCTCTCAGGCTCCCACTGGGTGTTTCGCAGTATGACAGTGGTGGGATGGATTAGACAGGACCGCTGTGTGGGGAACAAGGGCTAGCCCCCGCTGCTGTGATGGCTACTTTGTTTTGTTTCCGCCTGGCACCCCCTCTCTGCCCTTCTTTTGGCAGACACCCCGAGCAGTGTGAGCCGCGATAAATCATCTTTATGTCTCGCGGGGTGGCGCGCTCGCCGGCTCAAGCCCCTTAAATACAACGGGCAAAACCTGCACTAAGCAGAATGTGTGGCACGCTTGATATGCATTTTGTGCTGATTGTTTGGTTTTGCAAGTGTTTATGGACTATTTAGCTGAAGTTACACAGTAATGAGGTCCTTGTTGACTGTTAGTGTGATGATGTCAGCCTTTTAAAAACTCATGAACGCTGGCCCCACACATCTGCTGCACATAACTATAGGGGGTTGGATATTTTGATAGTTAGCGAGATGGTGAGATTTATACAATTGAGATCTCATGCTTAAATTAAGCCCCACTACAGCTAACTAGACACTCAGTGCCCAGAAGCCACTTGAATAATAAAGTCACACAGTGCAACACACACACACACACACACACACACACACACACACACACACACACTCACACACACACACACACACACACAAACACACAAACACATGTGCATCACCTACTGACATCGGTACAGGTTGGTAAAAGTTTCAATTAGCTTTTTCTCACTCCTCTATTAAGCCTTCATTTCCCTCAGCCTGACTTAACAGCAGTCTGTGACATTCAGTAAACACAGCCATGATCTCATGCTGTGTGTGCATCATTCAGCTCAGTGGAAACATACAATGTGTGTGTTTAAAGCAGGTTGGAATATGGGTGTTGGGTGGTGCAGGATGATCATGTCTCCCTAATTACTCTTGATAGCACATCTGTAGAGATGGGACGATAAGGCAGTCTGTGCTGGTGAACTGTAGTGAGTGAGTGTTGTTGCGATGTTGAAAGTATATTCTGAGTCATCATGTTTGACACATTGGCTTGACTTGCTTGAGCGATAACCACTTGATTCCGCAGGCTTTTATGTGCCAGCAGAGAGTGACTAAACACATTTCCCTGCTTTCAAGCAAATGACTTCATATGCATTTGGAAATATGTTTTCATTTGCAGTTGCCAGCTCTGTGAATCACTGTTGAGAACCCATAACCCCAGATGGTTTTAAACTCATGAATGTGTGTGGCACGGATCTGGCTCTGTGCTTGCTCTGAGCATCACCATAATCAGCTGCCAAGGAAGGGGAAGCCCTAATGACTCCTAAAAGAGTAGTTGTTGTTGATGGCTATACACATTGTATCTGTATTACCTGAATATAGATGTAGTATACGGTTTGTGTATGTATATATATATATATATATATATATATTATATATATATTAAACATACATTATATATCATGTAATGTAATTAGGTATGTAACGGTATGAAAATGTAACCTCACGGTTATAGTGACCAAAATTATCACGGTTTCCTGTATTATCGCGGTACTTTTAAAAGTGTGTTCAATATGTTCAGAAAGCACTAATAAGCCTACACAAGCTAAAATAGTTTCAAATGGTGTGACAGCATTTACTATATTACAAAATATAGGCAAAACCTTATCAAAAGTGCATCATTTAACCAGGGAAGCTGGAACTCATTTTCACGTGGGCTTATAGAGGGGGTGCTGAGGGAGGGAGGGTAAAAAGATTCCTTTATTCTGGTGCAGGCCTACATCCTCACTGCACAAACTAACCTGGCTGAGCTGAGCATTCTTAATTCATAGCATAATGTTACCGTGGCATTGTGTGTTGTCCAATTAACTTTTTCCTTGGTCATGTTTAATTGGCTTTGTGCCACAGTTAAATCCATCAGTTAGACAACAGAATCAGTAGGGTACCAGTTTTGTTCCATTGTACCAGGCCTACTCTATGTGAAAAGCAGGCTCGGATGAAGCTGGGAAGGATTAAACACACAGTTTCCACACCGTGGTAATCAACCGTGATAATCATGATATTTGAAATGAAAACGGTAATTGTTATCGTCAACATTTTTATCGCGGTTTACCATTATACCGGTAATCGTTACATCCCTAAATGTAATAAAGATAAACGCACGCACACACACGCGCGCGCATACACGCACACACACACACATGTATTTATTACATTTTGTCCCAAGAGTAAATACTGTAAATATTTACATATACAGTATATTAGTGTGGATCAATTGGACACATACACATACACTTACACATACATTTAGTATTTCAGCCTCTTATCTAGAGTTGATAGCACTTTGCTCTATCAGGTGAGCCACTGAAAACACTAATATCTGATCCCAGTAGTCTCAAGACAGAGGATGTCTATATAGACGCAGCTTTGCTAAATAGCGGGCTTGCCACTAGATGGCAAGCATATAAAGTTGAACTTGAAGCTCTTTTGGTCGCCCCACCAGCAGACTATTGCTGGTTTCCACAGCACAAAGAACTCACACATTTATTCTTAACCAGAAGCATGGAACAAGACAAAAGCTCTGAGCCACCATGACTTGACGTGAAACCTGGGGCTTTCACTGTTCTTTTGAGCTCAGAATGGTCAAATGGAACATGAACAGCTACGACATTACAAGCATGACAGCTGATAATGGCACATTGACGGCCTGTTGTGTTCTTTCGTGCACGACTTTGAATATTCTGCGTCTGTGTTATGTTTTGTGTGCTGTCTGCTGTTGTAACACACACATACATACAATACACACACACACACACACACACACACCCCACCCACACACCCCACACTCCACAACACACCAACACATATACATGTAAACACACAAATACTCACACATATGCACACACACACACACACACACACACATGTAGAATAATGTGAGGGTCGAGTGAAGGTAGAAGGCCGCTCCCCCAGCCGATGCTGAGCACAATGAGGCGGGGAAAGACAAAAAGCCCAGGTGCCTCTAATCACTTTGTCCTTTGGAGTTTAACGATCTCGCCCCCGGAAGCCCAGCAGGCCTTCACACAGTCTCTCTCTCTCTCTCTCTTTCACACACACACACACACACACACACACACACACACACACACATACACACACACACACACACACACACACACATGCTGCTCTGGCTTACCCCCTCCCCATGGCAACCCAGTAAGAACAGAGAGCTTCACCACAGGTGCTGCCAACAGTGTGTGTGTGTGTGTGTGTTTGTGTGTGTGTGTGTGTGTGAGAGAGAGAGAGAGAGAGAGAGAGAGAGAGAGAGAGAGAGAGAGAGTGTGTGTGTGTGTGTGAGAGAGAGAGAAAGAGAGTGTGTGTGTGTGTGTGTGTGAGAGAGAGAGAGAGAGACTGCGGCTCTGCGTGCTCTGGCAGATGTTGCATGGAGGCGATAGATGGGGAGAAGATGGTGAGACAAAGGGAAGAGGGAGAGAAAAAGAGGAGGATAGTGAGGAAAGGGAAGAGGGAGAGAAAAAGAGGAGGATAGTGAGGAAAGGAAAGATCCAGTCGTGGATCCCACAGCATGATGGTGATCACTGTGACATCCCACATTAGTGTGTAGTTCTATTGTTCTTTGTCTTTTGCGAAGATTGTACCTAAATGGTCATGATTGTACCTAAATGGTCATGATTAAGCAAATTTGTGTGTGAATTTAAACTTACGAGAAATAGATTGGGTCAGGGGGTGGTGAGAAGGAAGAATGAGAGAGAAAGACTGACAGAGATAAAGGGAAATAAGAGAGAGATGGATTGATAGAGTGATGTTAAAGGAAAAGGGAATGAGAGAAGAGAAGGATAAGACAGAGAAAGAGAGAGCGCGAAAGCAAGAGGAGAGATAAATTGATACAGTGATAGAAAAAAGAGAGGGAGGGAACATGGGTGTATGATAGAGGGTTGTTTTCAGCAGCTAAATGCCAATCACCCTCCATTCTCCATTTCATGAAGTGACCTGAAGACTGCAGCATGTTATAACAGTTAGGGCTGTTCTTGTCACCGTACTGTGTATGTAAATGTGTGCATGTTTGTTATGGGGTGTGTGTGGTCTGTGACGGTGGGCCAGCTGTCTTGCACCTGATAATAGGTTTTGGTGTCAAACATGTTAGACACAGTGATGACTGGAACATCTCGCAGGTACTGGGGCAGATAATAAACACACACACACACACACACACACACACACACGTACAGACACAAACACACACACACACACACACCCTTCCCCCGAATACAAGCATGTTCCCCGCCTGTTTGCAACAACCCTGTATCTCCCTCTTCTCTCTTCTCTTTTTCTCTTTTCTTTCTGTCTTGCTCTCTCTGCTCCCCTTCCATATCTCTCTATTCTTGCTCTTTTCCCGCTCTCTCTCTATCTCTCTCTCTCTCTCTCTTTCTCTCTCTGTTTGTGTGTACGTGCATATTGCTGTGCACAAGTGCACATATGTGTGTGTGTGTTTTCCATTCTCTGGCAAGTGATGAGCACAGATGTATGTTCTATATGTCAGGCATCCAATTATGAACAGCTTGTTATCTCCCACACATGTGCAGCAACCCCCCACACACACACACACATACACACTTCCCCATGTCCTTGAAGACCACCATGTTGGGAAAGACTGCTTAATGTATGCAGATCTGATGTTTACTGCTGAGATAGTATAGGGTTTCTGATGAGGACTGAATGTCCCTATCAGAATGTAAATGCTTCTCATTATATTCTCTATTTACTTCTGAGTTAAATCTTGAGGTGATGTTGGCCACTTATAGTAATACTATTACTAAACCAGTCCATATTACTCCATTTTTGAAACGGACTGGAATTGAATATCCCTTTCAAATGTTTCAAAACCTCCACCACGGATGTCATACGGTATTTCCAGTGGGGTTTGTCTGTCTGTAAGCATTCTCTCCTTTACATTCTGGTATTTTATGACTTATGTTTAAGTGGAAATTAATTATTTTCCACATAGACAGTTACACATGTTACACAGTGAAACTCTTGGGCAGTATCAACTAGTCATTTAATTAGTAAGCAGTGCATGTCCCTAAAATGGCTCATTTCCAAGCATCATAGTAATTTGTCAAACCTCTTTAAGTTTATGTGTTTAGTAGACGTTTTTATCCTAAACCACTGATAATGAAATACAATTATGTAATATAGAATGTACGATTATGATAACGCCAGTATTAAGATAATTAATTATATCCATACTTATTTCCTTCCTTATTATATTGGCCCATCCTAGATTGCCCTCCTCAAAAATAGAAAGCGTCTGAATGGATGATTGAATGTTGTCTGAGAGTGATGGGGGAAGGCACCTCCCTCTCTCCCTTCTCTCTCTCCATCCCTCCATCTTTCTATTCCTCCATTCCTACACTTATCCCTTCTTTCCCCCTCAGCCTCTATGAGGGGTGAAGGAATCGATTAAGTCTCTCATGAACAGACCATTGATTCATTCTGAAATCTCATCTAGATGCTGGTCATTCCTCACACGCAGGGATGAGTTATAGGGCAGCAGCCCAGGGAGCCCGTGCCAGCCCTGGGCCAGCTCAGAGCCGCATCAGAGCCATATGCCCATGCTTGAATCAACCACTGTCTGAACAGCCTTTTCTTATTATGGGCTCAAATTGTCACAAGAAAGAAGAAGCAGACAATTTCACATTAATCATCAAAAGGGATTAGCTGGCAGCCCACTCAATCTTCAAGAGTAATCCTGCATAGTAATTATGCATTCCGGCCTGGTGTTGCATAGATAGCAGCCTGCCACGGAGTGGATCTAATCCTAATATGGAATGGATCTGCACCTGATTCAGAGTGAATCTGGTCCTGGTATGGATTTGAATCTGAATCTAGATCTGGTCTAGACCCAGCAGATGTAGGATGTTTAGACATTCATATTCAAATGGTTTATTTCAGCACATAATTGTAGCTCTCTTACACTCTTAAGAAAATTGCATGATTTTATGGTAAATTACTATAATAGTAATTACTGTAACTAATATATTTGAATGTCAGTTCTCTGTAATTGACATTACACTCATCATATGATTCAATCCCTATAATTATGACCGCCCGGCGCATGCGGCGGCATATAGGTTTAGTCAGATTTTTTTTTTTTTTTTCTTTTTCGCATGTCAAATTTCCGTCCAAGGATTCGGGACACTGAAAGGCCGGGGGTAGAAACTTGGTGGGCATGTAACCCCATATAGATAACATGGAACCATCGTTTTTGTTTTGATCTGTAGCCCCCGCTGGACTGCACCCCGAAAGGAGGGTAGGGCAGACACAGTTTTCTGTGAATATCTCGAGAACCGTAAGGTTTAGGAGGACCATGTCAACCCATTCCATAACCACTCATTTCATGTATAGCGCCACCTAGTTAAACACAAAAAGTAAAATGAGGTGTTGTAATCGCAGGTATCTGTGACCTAACATAGTCAAAACTGCAAGAAATTGGAAGTGTAGGATCATTATGACACCCTCTGAATGCACCAAGTTTCGTGGAATTCGTTCATGGGGGCCACACAATAAATTCATTTATGTTACTATACACCAACTGGCCTGTAGGTGGCGGAGACAGTTTTCTGTGAATATCTCGAGAACCGTAGGGGCCTAGGAGGTCCAATTTTTTTTTATGTATGTTGGTCTTAAGGGGGCATGTCAACCCATCCCATTACCACTTATGTCATGTATAGCGCCACCTAGTTAAAAATTAAAAAGCAAAAAATTAGGTGTTTTCATCACAATATCTCTGGCTGACATGGTCAAAACTGCACGAAATTGAAAGTGTTGCCAAGTTTTGTGAACTTTCGTTCATGGGGGGCCTAACAATAAAATAATTTGTGTACATTTAGTGACCGTACACCAACAAGGATTCCCGGGACACTGAAAGACCGGGGTACACGAAACTTGGTGGGCATGTAACCCCACCGTAGGGCCTAGGATGACCAATTTTTTCTGTACGTTTGCCTCCAGGGGTCATGTTAACCCATTCCATGTGCACACATGTGCATAAACAGATACACACGCACGCACATACATTCACAGTAATTATACGTATGACACATACTCACACAGTAGACATATGTATGCATGGATGCACATGCACAAACACACATATGCAGGCAAACACACAAGCACACACACACACACACACACACACACACACACACACACACACACACACACACCCATACCCACACACATAAACATAAACATGTACACGCACACATGCACACAATTCAAGAATTTCTCAGAATTATGAACAGGCAAGATGGGGGTGGGGTTGTATAAAATGAATTTTACATGTGAAATCTATGAACTAATCATGTTTTGGTACTTGTTGTCTAGCAGATACCAGTGAGAATTGAGTGTGGATAATGCAATTTAGTGAGACAGTTAGAATCATATAGGCCTTTCAGCGTGATTTATTTTTGTGGAAAAAATGTGCTGGACTGGGCGGCGGTCATATTTTGTACCGCTCTGCGGTACATCTAGTTTAAATTTAAATCATCATAACATAATAATCTATCTCCCTGAGAAGCCTGACTGCGTAAATGCAGTTATTCAAGGATAGCTCCTAAGTGGTTTATCTCACGTTTCTTCTGGTGTGAGCACAGCCATCTTCTCTCCGTTCAGCGAGTGTGTTTTCTGACCGAGTGGGAGGTAGGGGAGCAGCCAATCCCTATGCTGCCGGGGGAAAGACAGAGAGAGAGATGCACACTCGCTCAATGAATATTTAGCATTGACTTCATCAATAAATAACTGGCGTGCCTCTTGTCTCGGCTTTGTACACTCCACCCACAGAGACTTGGTGGGTTTATCAAGATGCCTACACAGCCTCAGATTACCCTGACGACGGACGACTTTGGGCCGTGTTTGGCCCCAGATTTGGCCTGCGTCTGGCTCAGATGTGGCCCATGTTGTTTTCTTTCTCCCAAGCCTGCCCAAATTTCTCTTGGTCATCTTCAGACTGTCTGCGTCTCACACATAGACTGTGTGTGTGTGTGTGTGTGTGTATGTTACTGTGTGCCTGGATGTGTGTGTGTGTGTGTGTGTGTGTGTGTGTGTATGTGTTAGACAGGCGACATGGAATTGGAGTGCCTCTACGGAAAGAAAGAGAGACATGCAGTTATGAGCCAATGTGGTTTGGTGTGTATTGAGATGTTGTGGAGCACAGTTAATTAAGTGCAAGGGGAAGGCGTCGGTATTCTGGTGTGTGTGGCAGTCCATTGAGTTGGGACATCTTTTGTGAAGCCTTTGGAGTTGCGTGCCCTTACTAAGCTCTGTCTTGTTGCTGCCCCCCTCCCATTTAACATTGGCGACCCACATTCTTGGACCTTGTAATGAGGTGTCCTGTCTTCACGGTCACGGAAAGGACGACAAATTGGCCCCTTTTCACACGGAGGATGCTATTTAAGGGCATTTCGGGCCATTTTAGCATATTTCATTGTGCCAATAGGTAGTAATTGGAGCAGGTGTCTTCCAGCACTAGGCTTCATACCACATCACCTGCTCACAACAGCGCAACACACAAGTTTAGTGGGGAAAAACATTGGCAAAAACACTTTCTTTATAAACGCATACACACACACACATACAGACGCACATACACACAAAGACACATATGCACACACATTCATAAGCACAGTGTACACACATAACACACACACAACAACATGCACAAACCCACTAACACATACTAACAAACAAAGTGACTCACGCACAAGTGCACACACACAACACATACAAACCCACATTCAGACACACTACCAAACAAAGTGACTCACGCACAAGTGCACACACACAACACATACAAACCCACATTCAGACACACTACCAAACAAAGTGACTCACAGCTACAGGTACACACATTCCTCTCAGGCTATTCTAAGAGCAGAAAAACGGTTAGTGTCTAGTTTAGCATTTGTCCCCCTCCTAGAATGCCTCCTGCTACATTTTCTTTTTCCTTCTTTCACATTTCTTTCTGTTCCGGAATGGCAACGGAGAGACGACTCAGCCTCTTCCCTAATCTCTGGCCCGACAGCTAGATAAGTCCGCCGATGACTCAGCTCTTTTTACTTCCTCTGGCTGCGCAGATAATGAATGCACCTCTGTGATTGCTGCCCTGCACAGATATAGCGGGGGCCTCAGTCTTAACCACAGGGGTTGCTCTTTATCGACAGTGTGTCAGCCATTTTCCTCATGACAGACGCCTTGCTGACTCCCTCCCTCTCCTGCCCTCAACACCCCCCCCACACACACACACACTCCTCATTTAATTCCCCGTTGGACGCCATTGCTGACGCGTGCTGAGGGTGGTGACAGCGTGGAGCTGCAGTGACGGGAGTGGGGCTTTTGTGCTTTAACGCCACCTCGGTTTCAGCTCTAATTGGTTGCATTAGGCGCACTAAAGAAAGCTCTGTGTGTCCGGCACTCTTGTAAAGGAGGCCCTTAAATCGTCGGGCTGTGGCTCTGCCGGCTCCAATGGCACCGGTAAAAAGAGACGTAAAATGTTCAGGTGACGTGTGGCACATAGATTATCCCTTTACAGTGCTGTACTCTAATTTTGTGTTTGTGTGTAAGTGTGTGTGTGTGTGAGAGAGAGAGAGAGTGTGCGTACATTTATGTGTGTGGCAATGCATGCTAATCCCCAGTGAGCTGAGAGGGCAAGCTTTCTCTTTCCACTGTCTCTTTCTCTCTCTTTCTCTCTCTCTCTCTTTCTCTCTCTCAATCTCGCTTTCTCTCTTTCTTGCTAGTGTTTTCTGTCTTCTTCTCTTCTCCAGTTTGGAGTGGAGTTATATTTTCAGAGCAACTCATCCATCACCTTCCTCTCTTTCTCTCCCCTCTACCTCTCTCATGTTCTCTCTCTCTTTTTCTCCCTCAATTTCTCTCTATCTTCCTCTTTATTCCTCTGTCTCTTTCTCTTATATCCCCCTCTCTCCTCCCTCCCCCCTCTCTGAGTCCCTCTCTCACACTACCTCTCCCTTTCTCTCTCTCTCTTTTTCTCTCTTCTATCTTCCTCTCACTCTGTCTCTTTCTCTCACCTTTCTTCATTTTCTCCTTCAACTATCCCGCCTCCCTCCCTCTCTCCCTCCCTCCTTTCCTCTGGGGGTGAGGCACATTTGGCTTCATCTCCGCGCGCACATGGAGCTGTGAAAAATCCATTTCAGATGGTCACTCCACAGATTGCTCCCCTCTGGGGCGACGGGCTCACCTTGCCGTCCAGTGCCTCTCTCCTTCTCCCCCTGGCCGGCCTAGCCCCTTGTCCTTGGCCCTTGCCAGCGAAACCCGCCGCTAATGAACACACAAGGCATGTAAAAGGCTGACATTATTAACCCGGCGATCTCGATCTTGTTCATTATTTGTAACGGCATGTTTCAGCACGGTAGGCCCAGGGATTGTTTGCAGACATCCTGAGATTCTCTCTGACAGTGCCTCCAGCATTGCCGGTAACATTTTCCTTCTTTGGGATTTTGCTCGGCAGAGGTAATGATGTAGTTGTTTCTGAGTCACGAGAGTGATCTTTATAACATCTCTGAGGTTCAAAGAAAGCGTACGCTGAAGTGCTGTACATTATTTAGCATACACAATGCACTGGGGGTCTATATGCTGGTCCTGATCAAGCTGTGCTTTAAGTTGAATTCCTGAAACTGTGTTGTAACTGTATTGTCTGAGATAAAGCTCAGGATACAGATTTTGGAAGCACACTTGCCAACCCAAGGTAGCCACAGTGTCTATAAAAGTGTGAAACACTAAATATATATTTACAGTTTTATCTTTACTTTTGTTATTGTTGTTGTTTTTTATGAATCCATGCATGCACACATCTTTGACTACACAAAAGTGTACCACAAGTACATGTATACTAAAAAACTTACTACCTAAAGTAAACTTGTGAATTATACTTCAACTGCACTTCGATAAAATTAACTTTTAAGTATACCTTTTTTTGGTTAGGGTCACCTGTTTGTGTGTGTGTTTGTGTTTTTTGTTTGTTTGTTTGTTCTTTGTTTGTTTGTTCTGTGTTGTCAACCCTAGTGATTTTCTTGCGACCAACGGAGTGTCTTTACCTCTTTTATGTGATTCATTCTCTACATCTACATCTCGGTCTCCTCCTCTGCCTTTCTCTCTCTCTCCCTCCATCCCTCTCTCTTTCTCGCTATTTTTATTTCTCTCTCTCTTTCTCTGCTTTCCTCTTTCTGTTGTTCTGTCTCTTTTGGACCCCCTCTGAAGACAGGGATTAGTGGTCTGTCCAGTCTTTAAATGACCCAGGCCCATGATCTGCCTCCCATATATTTTCACCAAATAGGAACTGCCAGGAGTCGTTTGTCAGTGTCGTGGCTTCCCTAACAAAATGGGCTCAGTTCAGTGCTTAGGGAAATATAACAATTGCACGGGTCCTAGATTCAGACAGGCACAGAAAGCGAGAACTGAAAAAAGAAGCAGCCCACTTTAAGGCCATTTCACATGAAGAACAAATGATCAGGACATTATTCAGACACACCAGAACATCTGTTTTGAAACGTTTTTTTGTTTGTTTTTGTTTCACACTGTCGTGTAAGAGGAGACTTTGGACTGTCTTCCTCTGTGAAACATGTTACTTTTAGCCGCATCTTATCATAGGGATTGATGCGTGATTAATGTGATAATTCATGTCTACATGAAGGATGGCTCTTCACAGGGTGAGACTGTCACACAGATTTCAGCATGCTTCTTGGCTTATTTAAGTGAGTAATGCAGTTTTCACGGGACAAAGGGAGCTCATTTAAAAGCATCAGGACAGTTTCTTTAGATGCATGTACTGTACATGCACCATGCATCTGTACCTGGAAAAGGTTAATTTATACAGTATTCATACTGTACACATGGTTTTGGGTGCACTTTCTGTGATGTATTGCTGTACTGCACTCTATGGCTTTTGTTGTAGTTAATATGTAGAAATAAGATACCTTTAACTATGTCATATGTCTGTACATACATTGGCCATGTAAAATACTTGCTTCAAAGTGCTTGGTTTTTTAATAGATCTGGTCAGATTTAATATCACTGTTTTAGGGTAGTACAACAAAACAAGAGCAACTCCTATCCCTTACTTAGTCATCTTGCCCCTGCCTTGTAAAGATATTGGTTTAGGATACAAGGTAGTCATTACCCAAAGTAACTTGCCTGGAATATTATGACGTGTCATATTTGATCTATTTAGTCCAACTGTCCAATACATACAGTATATATTCAGCTTTCAGCAGTTTGAGAGATGAATCATCACAGGCTACTTTCTTAACAGAAGGCTCTCCCCAGGGCGCTTCATTGTGTCTCATTCTGAATCAGGTGGATTGTTCTTTCTCTGTCAGGTTTATTGATATTCTGCTGTTTGAATGTCAAGCTTGACAACCTTTATTATTTTTCATGACTTGCAAATGTATCCGGCCTCTCTGGGACACTGGGTATATGAAGAAAAAGGACACGTGAAAAGTTGTTATTATTGAAAAAGATGTTCAAAGTTTAAAAAGTGAAAAAGTTATGCAAGTGTAGAATTGAATTCACATTGCTAAACTTTGTTCATATCAGCAGTTGCACCGAAGCACCACAGCCACCCACACATCTCTCTATCTGTCTCTCTCTCTCTCTCTCTCTCTCTGTCTCTCTCTCTCTCGTCCTGTCACATACAGTATAAACTGGATGATTCCGACTCGCCATCTGACTGTCACAGCAGTGATTTATTTTACACTGTATACTGTAACAGCTAGAAATCTTGCCTCTGGGTCTCAGACACATTGTGTTTACCACACTGTTCAGACTAAGTACGTGTGGAAGACTCAGGGGAAATAACAGACTCAGTGTTACTAGCATGTTGCCTGCTACACAACTTGATTCTGACGACTCCCTCTTTTTTTGCATTAATATAGCCACATTATAATGTCTCAGTAAAAAGAATGCATCGGTACATTTAAATATAACAGTCAATGCAAAGGCTTCTTTAGCCTCTAATCTAATGTAACCCTGCTCCATATTGTCACAGCATATCAATTAAGGTTTGACAAGAGAGTATGGAGAAGATTTGTGGGAGTTCTGGTAGGTGCTCTTCTCATGAATACTTGTCCTCAGGAATGTGTTTGTGTTACAGCGTAAATGAAACTGATTTATACCATACGTCAGGGACTACTTTTGGTTTATGGTCTTTATTGCGTATTCGTGAAGTGTTTGTGATTCTTTTATAGTATGTATGTGCAGTGGTTTATAACGTGCCTCCCTCTCGCGCTGCTTGGCCAAGCTCTGCAGTAAACACAGAGAGCAGGGCAGCAGTGTGGAGAGAGTAGAGTGGGGCCTTTTATTTCCCAGTTGTGAGTTTGCGCTGCGAAACAAATAGGGATAAATCATAGTGCCATGGAAGAAAAATAGTCTGTTCCAGTTCACCAGTAAAAAACAACAACAAAAAAAGCAAAAAAATAACCGAGATCAAACAACAGAACTGAGACCTTGGTGATCAGAGATGATCAAACATTTCTCTCTCTCTGTTTCCC
This sequence comes from Alosa alosa, assembly GCF_017589495.1. Lineage (NCBI taxonomy): Eukaryota > Metazoa > Chordata > Actinopteri > Clupeiformes > Clupeidae > Alosa > Alosa alosa. The sequence goes on from NC_063204.1 coordinate 25,297,771, forward strand.
CCTCTCCCTCTCTTTGCATGTTGGTAATTACTTCTAAATTTCACATTTTGGGGAAAAGTGAATTTTACAAACTCGATTCTATTCGTTTGAAAAGAAGTGCAAAAGTATTGTTGAAGATTATCCACTGTATGAATGATGATTTCCAAAACCTAATGACATATTCATGCATCACATTTGCATTCATTAGAGTTGTTAGCCATCTTTGAACATGTTATAATCTGTTAAGTAAATAGCCCAAAACTTCAGTGTTTGTATCCTAATCATATATAATTGGTGACAATGGCGATAATATTATATAATGGTGATAGTACTTCATTTTTATGATTACTTATTTTTATGATTACCTTATTTCTTAACTCATACTACAATGCATTGCATTCAGTACGTCATGACTTGTAATATCACTTCATGAACACATGACGCATGATGCATGTGTTTCCCTTCATTCCTTTTGGTATTTCCTATCCTTTGCTTTATTTTCCGTTCTTTTTATGGGCTATTTTCTGTTCAGGCCACTGTGGATTGGCCCAGTGTAGAAGTGCAGGTTATCGGGCTGAGCGGAGGATGACGATGAGGTGTGTGTGTGTGTGTGGACAGGTAGGCTACTCGGCATCCCTACAGTCTCCCGCTAGAATAGCCTACATCCTTCAGCCAGGGCTTTGTCACCATCTATCAAGGCTTTGTCACACTCCTAGTCCATTTGTTTCCTGACTTCCCTAAATCCCCCCACTAAAACCCTAACCCCTCACACTTCTTTAATCCTTTGCATTTCTTTGAATCTTGTTTAGAAATCCTTACATTTCTTTGTGTGTCTGATATAAATCCTTACATTTCTTTGTGTGTCTGATAGAAATCCTTACATTTCTTTGTGTGTCTGATAGAAATCCTTACATTTCTTTGTGTGTCTGTGATGCCAATTTCACCCTTATTTCACACTTTTCTTTCAGTCCATACTCCCTCGCTGGTGCTCCTAAAGTAAAGCTTTTTCCTCCCATTTGTGTGTGTGTGTGTGTGTGTGTGTGTGTGTTACCGCTGTCTGCTTCCTGCCTGTCATATGGCAGGGATTCCCCTGTGCGGCTCGGGAGGCCCCTAAGAAAAGAGACACTGTGGGTTGGTAAACAGACCCAGCGTGGGGCCAGCACAGCGGCCTTTTGTCAATATGGCACATGCTCCAGCTTGGTAGATCGGATTACTCCCTACCCTATCCCCACCATCACCACCACCACCCTCCCAACCCCAGCTGCCACCACCCTCCTTTACAAGCAGGCTGGGGTGTTCGTGTGGTGTTCGTGTGATGCCCACTGTTAGCGTGGAATCGTTTCATTAATTCTTTTAAGTGATTTGCCTTTTTTTTCCTCTCTCTTCTTAATAACAGGCTTAAAAGCAAGCCTGCTTTTGCTGCTGTGCTTGATAGTGTGCAGAACATCAGAAAGAGAGAAAGAGATGAAGTGTATGTGTGTCTGTCTGTATGACAGAGAGACAGAGAGAGAGAGAGAGAGAGAGAGAGAGATGGAAAAAGGGAGAGATGGGGAGAGGTCAAAAAGTGACTCATGTATAAGGATGAGCATAGGGACTGGGCCCTGCCCTGTTGAGAGATGATGATGGCATGAATAGTTATGAACTTACTGTATGTCCTTTACAAGCTTTTTGAGCACACAAGTTTCTTGACACTGGAATTTCAATAAATGTTTTGGCGAGGGAGATGTGGACATTGAGTAAAAGCCATGTTTTTTAACATTGAGTAAAATAATGCCATTTTTTTCTTTTATTTTTTTGTCTTAATGAATAGGTTTTAATGTGTGAATAGACCAGGACTGGCTGTGAGCATTTGAGCATTAGCTGGAGTTTTAGCATATGAGACATTTGTGCGTGTAGCAGGTTTGCCCTCAGTGTGCTGGGTGTGTTTAGGCAGGCGGTTCTTGCATGTACCAGGTTTCATCTCTGGAGAGAGCAGTTAGGGTTCTGTGTTCCAGCTGGAGGTTTGTGCATATAGCAGGTCTTCTCTCTGGAGTGGGCTGGTGAACATGAGTACCTGCTGGGCCATCAGGTGGATAGGCATCCCTGCATTCCTGGGGAGGGGGGTTCCATCACTTATGCACTCACACATACACATGTGCGCGCAGACATACACACACACACACGTAAAAACAAAAAACACAAAATGCTAAATATCTATGTAACTGTGACTCAATGAATACAAACGAGTTTTTTGATGGAAATGTAGGGGTGCAACAATTAATTGATTATTTAATTAGTTGTCTTGTCAACTATTCAATTAATCGCCATCTATTTTGGCAAGAGATTTGTGCCATTTTTAAGGAAAATACCCCAAAATTCTCAGATTGTAGCTTCTTAAAGTTTAATAGGTAACACTTTACTTGACAGTATCAACATAAGAGTGACATGACACTGTCATGAACACATGACACTGTCATGACATATGAACCCTAACCCTAACCTCTAACCCTAACCCTAATCCTAACTCTAATCCTAATCCTAACACTAACTTGTTATGACAAAAACCGAATGTCACTTCATAACAGAAGCGTTATGTCATAAACGTTTATGACTTGTTTATGACATGTTCATGACAGTGTCATGTCACTCTTATGTCGATACTGTCAAGTAAAGTGTAACCGTTTAATATTTTCTTACTCTTCTTTTTCAGTAAACTAAATATATTTGATGTATGGACAAAACAAGGCATTTGAGGACATAATATTGGGCTTTGCAAAATACATTCCTCACTGTTTCCTGACATAAAACATGAAATCATGTAGAAAAATGTAAACACATTGTGAAACTTAAAGCCCAAATTTGGAGACATGCATGTCGAAATTTTCTGCAAATTCAAAACCGGATTACTCTGGAACGGCTAACTGTACGTGGGACTGCTTTACAGCTTTGTGTTCGGTAAGGTCTGATGTTTATTTTGATATACGGTTTGTCATGTGTTAAACAAAGGGTTTGTATTCCACCGAGATGAATGGGTAGGGAGATAGTCGCAGAATGTATTATTCAATTTAATCATTTTGTAACGTTTGAAGGTTTCAGGACGCCAAGAGTTGTTCAGTGCAAGCTTTATTGGCTGAGAACGAGGGCAGGGACACAGACACAGAACACAATGCACACAGGGCAGGTCAAGAAGACACACACACTACACCAGGGGTGGGCAAACTGCGGCCCGCCGAGCATTTCATTTAGTTATAGTTTAGGCTGCTCGCTATTTTTTTCCTGCGATAGAGACGACGTTGGTTAGCTCTACTGCAAACTGCTTTTCACTCTCCTTAGATAACGTTTACAATGTCAATGTCAAAACATCATGTTAAACTAAGTTAACTCTTAAAGTCTTAAAGCGACAGTGCACAATTTATACATTTGTTAAACAGCATAAAATTAGCAGTATTTTTAAGCAATTAATATTTTAAAACAAATACTTTTCATACTAAATTATAGGCTATAAAAAAAATATTTTTTTTATGTGTGTGGCGTGGGGGGTTGTTGTGCGGCCCACCGGCCAATTTTCAAAACCCAATGTGGCCCTTGAGCCAAAAAGTTTGCCCACCCCTGCACTACACCAACAGGGGAGGTCGCAGCCCCCCACACAAAAAGGATCACACATGAGGGAAAACTAAAAGGGAAACATGTTACACTAAAGACACTAACTTTACACTTATAACTTAAGAAAATAACGACATAAACCCCCCAAATGTTCGCTCTCGTATCCCAGCATGCCTTTCACGGGAGAACGCTAACACTGTCTTTTTGCGCCGACGCTACAATATTATTTACTTGTCTTGCGAACCGTTCACCACAGCAATTATCGGCTAACATAGTTTAAAAGCTGAGAAAAAGCTGTGATGTGATACTTGTGATGTCTGTATGATGAGTAGGTTACTTCGCGAGTAGTTCAACTGAGAAGAATGGGGGAATTTAGAAGCACTTTCTTTCTTGCCGTGCGCTGTCACTTTCTCCACTGCGTTAAGTTAATTTGCGCTGTGAATGCTAAGATTATTTTGATAGGCCATAGGCTAATAAAATACGCTATTATTTTGATAATGACTGACTGACTATTATTGTGTTACTGTACATGCTCCAAATGTAAAGCACTTTGAGCTGCATTCTGTGTATAAGGTGCTATAGCTTATTATTATTATTATTATAGTCGGATGCAAACCAGAATATTGAAAGAAGGGGGCACCAAGGCCACAGTGGCCTGTAAACCTCTGATTTTCAAAGGGGCATCACGGCCAACGCAAAGGGGCAACGACGGCCATGGCCGCCGTAAAATTCCTACCCTGGTTGCAGCCCTAGAAATGAATGAAAGAGGTTTTCTTTTAGGTTGTTCTTGCTCCTTCGGTAGTTTCCTACAAGCCACACAAATCTGTCATGCCAGTTTTTCATTTACAATCCAGTAACTGCAACCCAAAGAACAAGGCTACGTTTGGCATGCCGTTTCAGTGTGCACATTATTCCTTGACCTTTCGTTGTGTCCTTTATTTTTGGACTGAGCCGGAATGAGGACTTGAACTTGGATGAGAAATATGGTCTGAGAGTCTCTCATTTCAAGTCAGAGTGCATGTTAAGGGCACATGAAACGTGTGGATGAAAAGCGCCCGTCTCTGACAATGGCATGAAGCATTCATGAGAGATGGTCTGTGATGTTCATTGCTTTTGATGTGGAGGCTCTTCTCTTGTGTTCCCTCTGCCTCCTTGTGATGGGTTAGAGTCAGTTGTGACTGACAAGATCTTCATCAACTAAAAAATGAAACTCTTGTACATGCATCATTGATACAGTATACTGTAAGATTCCCAAGTTAGAAATCAATCTTATTGCAACCGTATCCCTTTATGTAACCATATTTAGAGCAAAGGTGGACATTCACAACTTGCCATATTGACAACTTGCTTGCAAGATTTTATGGGAAACTAGTTCTGTTCTGCATCTTCAAATTGATTTTGATGGCATATTGTACACATGCTGTTCCCACTAGTCATTTGAACAGTTTTAGGCCAAAACTCCTTACTTCTGCTTTAAGATGTTTACAGTATTATGGTCAGTAGATAGTTTTTATCCAAAGCACCTCACATTACATTGCACAGCTTAAGATCCATCCATATGCATGCATCCTGCAAGAGCATCAAACCCATAATCATGGTGCTGTGAGCACTTTGCTCCCACAGGTACAATGATAAAGCACATGGTCTACCTTTTTGTCTTCTAGTATCTATATTGGCCATTTAAGTGGTCTTTATTCTTGTAAGTGCTGCATTCTGATTTCCCATTGACAGTAAAGTACAATTTGACTAACATTATTGGCTAAGGCAGGCATTAGACACATACTGTTACTGAATGTTTCAGAGTTTGCAACTGGTCAAGGATGCTGCCTGTGGGTGTGTGGTTGGGTGTCCATGACACTGGCCACATTAATGTCCCTGTTGTTTTTCCTCTCCTTTGTCTGGCTCTGCTTGGAATGATACCTGGCCACTCATGAGCCCGGGTAGTGTGAGGAGGAAGAACAATGGCGTCCTTAAACAGGTGGTGTAATGAGCCGTGAAATCAATATGTACAATCTGTGACCAGCACTGCATCATGCCGGGGACCATGGGTAATAATGTGTCACTGAGGGTTTGCTCCAGTTTTAATCATTCAGACCTTGAAAACTTCCCCCTCCTGTTCTGCCTGGCAATAAACAGCTATGCTATTATGTGTGTGTGTGTGTGTGTGTGTGTGTGTGTGTGTGTGTGTGTGTGTGTGTGTGTGTGTGTGTGTGTGTGTGTGTGTGCGTGTGTGTATGTGTGTGTGTGTGTATGTATGTGTGTGTGTAAACCCTCTGGACACCCTTACCACGCCCACCATCTTTACTTACAGGAGCTTGTAGACAAACGTTCAGGTTGACGGATGACTGATGGCTTTGTAAGGGATAATGGACGACACGGTGGTCTGTTCACAGAAGTTAATGCACGGTCGAGGTTGTAAAACGGCCCCGACGCGAAGCAGAGTTTAAACCTCGTAAGTGCATTCATTTCTGTGAACAGACCACCGTGGAGTCCATTATCCCGCTTATTCCACTGTTGCCACTTCTGTTGTGTTCATTTCCTGTTACAATTTAAACGTTTTAATCGCTACAACTTGTCTTGTTTGTAGAACTACTTTCTTCCAACACATATCAACTAATTTCTTAACTTGCAGGACAAACTGCCGTTACTAGTTCTAAATGGATGGTTGCTACGGCCAAAGGCCAGTCGTTAGTTCTATCTCTCCCGTTGTCAAGCGGGCATATCCCAAGATTCTGATTAACTTTAGCTTGGAAACATCGCTATTTTACTTAGCCTGCTGTCATCCATCTAGCTAAAAGCCACCTCCGTCATATGCTACAATGTTGCCATGTTCTGAACGTCTGCATTTTACAGCTCGGATGCAACGTGACAGTTCATTTAAACTTCACAACGAGTTCGGCGAATTAATATACAAGTGTGATACGGCCCACAAAATGGATCTTCTTCATAGGTGTGCAGATAACATACGGTTAATGATCGTTCTAAATTACGTAGGACAATGGGAAATTCAACCAAGCAGTGGAATAATATAAAATAGTTGGGCCACTGGCCGAAAACAGAGGATAACTAGCAATTCAGTTACACACACACACTCACACGCAAGCACACACACACACACACACACACACACACACACACACACACACACACACACACACACACACATGCAAGCACACACACACACACACTCACACGCAAGCACAAACACACACACACACACACACACACACACACACACATACTCACACGCAAGCACACACACACACACACACTCACACGCAAGCACACACACACAAACACACACACACATGCACTAGGTACATCTGAATAAGGTCTGGATCAAACCTGGCCTCTCTCTCTTTCTCTCTTGCTCTCTCCCCCGCAGTGGAACATTGTGGGTCATGTGATCTTTAAATTCTCGATCACGCTGCTCCAATCAGTTGGTGATGGCAGCTCATCCCTCTCAGGGCTCTCTGATTCCTGATGTTTCATTACATTTTCACACCAAGCGGCCAAAACCCCAGGCATGCCTTTGCATCAGAAGCGGATGGGCTGCGCCCTACCTGCTAACGAGCAAAGCAGGCCACTAGCCTCTCATGGATCCTGACTGCTAATTCCAGAAAGAGTCAGGGCACCAGCCAGTGCCTTGCATAGCAAATACAGCACTCCACCTTACCTGATAAATGCAGCCTAGCATAGCAAACACACATTAGCCCACACTCCACACACAACCAACAGCAGGCATCCGCCCATCCACTCCTAAAACAGGAGTGTATTGAATCAAATTTGCTCATGAAAGCCATATGGTGTTAAAGGTCATGCGAAAGTCAGAATGCATGTACAGTAGTGTGGTATGACAACACAGAATGCTTGTTCATTTACAATACAGTTTTTTACAGTTGTTTACACACGTTTTGAAAACTCTGTGTCTATTTTTCAAAACTGCAAGATTTTATGGGAAACTAGTTCTGTTCTGCATCTTCAAATTGATTTTGATGGCATATTGTACACATGCTGTTCCCACTAGTCATTTGAACAGTTTTAGGCCAAAACTCCTTACTTCTGCTTTAAGATGTTTACAGTATTATGGTCAGTAGATAGTTTTTATCCAAAGCACCTCACATTACATTGCACAGCTTAAGATCCATCCATATGCATGCATCCTGCAAGAGCATCAAACCCATAATCATGGTGCTGTGAGCACTTTGCTCCCACAGGTACAATGATAGAGCACATGGTCTACCTTTTTGTCTTCTAGTATCTATATTGGCCATTTAAGATCTGCATTGGTTCTGAACATTTCAACCGTATTGGATTTCAATCCATACCTACATAGAGAGTACAGTATGTCTACTCATAGGCCTATACTAAGGCAATGGTTGGATGGTGCTCAGTAAAGTAATGAGTGTTTACACATGTGAAGAGAGAGAGTGAAGCACTGGTTATTTAGTGTGGCATTTTGATGGGTTGTGTTTGAAAAATGAAATCAAGTTACTTCCTGTTCGATTTTTGTGTGTTAAGTAGAAAATTGTGTGTGGTGTTTTGCAAAATGTGTTTTAGTCAATTGAAAACTGAGTCAAACACTGAGAATTAGTGTATGGTTTTGCAGATTTGGTGTGGGGTTATGATGTTTGGAAGACATGTTTAGAAAATTGTGTGACAAGCAAAGATTTAGTGTGTAAGCATTTGAAAAAAACTGTAACTAGTTTGGTAATATGCCATTTGGCATGTTTGACTTGATAAGCAGGACTGCATTTGTGATCATGAGATAGTTGGGTGGTTTGTCACTTTTTCTACAGTGATGTTTCACCCTCCCACACTGAGACAGAGCCCATCGGGTACACGGAGAACACTGATTAATCAGGGATGTCAACTCGAGTTTGTTTACGTGTGAAGCCAAATGTTCGGGTCAGACAGAGAGAGAGAGAGGGAAGGAGGGAGAGATAGAGGGAGGGATAGAGGGAGATGGTAAACGAGTTCATTCATATGATGCCCCACATGGCCCGGAGAGAGGTATGTTCTCCCCAAACTCCCGCTCAAGCTGCCTACAGTGTGCTTGTACCGGAGCAGAAGTGCAGCTCGAAGCGAGAAGAGTTTCTGTGGAGTGCACTTCATTTCCTTCAGGAAAAGTATGTGCCCCCCCCCTCCTCTTCCTCTTCCTTTCCTCGTCCCTGTCTTCCTCTTCAGTTGATTTTGCATGGGTAGTTTATCATCATTATGCAAAATGATCGCATCTGCCTCTACATGATGATCTCTAGAGAGACAAGCCTTACAGTGAATTGCCACTGCCAAGCATCTGAAGAAGTACATTTGAATAATCTTGCAAAAGCTCCTGGATTATATAAGGTGCTCAAGGACCAGAAGATGAATATTTGCGGCATTAATTTAGAGGTCATTCATTACAGTTCATGACAATTGTGTGCATAAGAAATGAGTCACCGTTGCACACATATCTACTGATGAAATGTATCTTTTGACACAGATGGAAAATGAGTCCTTCCCCATTTCAGATGCAGGCACAGATATTATGCTAAGGACGCCTTGATGTCTTTATAAACACTTCATTTGCACGGTAAATCAAGGTTAAAGATGCCCTCAGGAGCTAGGGGCTGTTGTCATGCACAGCAGCAATGGGACTTCCTGCTTTAGCTTCACGCTGATGTCTCGAGGCTGAGTTGACTGGAGCTTATTGGCTCTGCTCCCTTTATTCAAACTGTGCCCCCAGTGAAGACCCCTGTAGGCCAAACCACTAAGCATCCATTAAAAGGCGTGACCTACGCTATAAGATTCAGTTAATGGTATTATGGATATACAGAGCCCAGATATGCCCAGCACCCTCCCAATTCTAACACATTCCATACCGGTAACAACTAGCAACTGGAGTCTCTGCCCTGGCATAGTTTGACAATGTTTTGTTTTCTAATTTGTTATTTCAAAAGGGAGTTTGAAAAATGAGGAGTAATACAGTGTTGTCAATCATATATTTTTGGCTGTATTCATGGATGAATGATTTTGTTTGGAAAAAAACACATGACAGCTGCTCATTGTGGCACTGCTCCCATAAGTACTTTTCTTATTCCCATCTGGATCAATTAGTTTGCTCGGATTTTATGCCCACTCTGTTTTATAGGCAGTCCATGTCATCCTTGTGTGTGTTCAGTCTTCATTCACTGCTAAGCCCTCTGAGGCGTCTAGTGGTCTCAGGAATGCCAAATGTGGAGCTGCAATTTCTCAATTAAACACAGCGCTTCTCCAATGTGCGCTGCCGTCTAACTTATGAGACATTATTTCCCTCACAGTTTGTTCCCTGTGCCAGAGGCCTTCAATGTGTAATGTTCAAATAGCTCGTTTGTATTTTCCACCAAAGCCCCTTCAGTTATGGCTGGATTTCAGGGCTGTGGACAATAGTACTTACTCCGTCGTCAATAGGCATAGACAATAGGCATCTACACTGTGTCTGTTGGTCTTTTATAAGTGCAAAGTGGAAACAGTAGACTATCAAATGACAAAATAAAATTGCACCAGTGATGAGTTTTACATGTGGTAAAATATGATTGTGTCAAAGGACTGAAAACACTGAACGCTTTGTGCTCCACATGCCATAAACGCTGGAATAGCGCTGAAGATATGAGTCCCATAAGCAATATGCAGTGACTTGTGAACTTGCTTCAGTGAAATTGCTTCAGTGCTTCAGTCTGTGAAATGGACCTTTCAAAAACATCCAGATGCTTTGCTTGTGTGTGCGTGTGTGTGTGTTTGTCTGTGTGTGTGTGTGTGTGTGTGTGTGTGTGTGTGTGTGTGTGTGTTCCTCCTAATGTTCTCAAGTGCTGCTCAAAGGGTTCTTGCTCTCCTTGTTATTTGATGTGCTACGAAATAACAGTGTGATGGATCGACTCAACCTGAGAGCGGCACGACTTTACAGATCTCATACATTTTTTCCATCAGGTTCAAGGGTGCTTGCTGACTATTATCAGGGCACTTGGCACTTTTGAACCGTTGTGAGTTATCACGTATAATGATGCACTCTAGTGTCTTCGGGTGTATTCAGAGTAAAGCAAAGGTTAGAGACTTCTCTCAGAATAGCAAATGCGCACCAACCTGTTCATTATGTTATTTCTTTAGTTCTTAGATATGAATATAGAATGTGTTTTGCACTATCTATCTATCTATCTATCTATCTATCTATCTATCTATCTATCTATCTATCTATCTTCATTTGTTTTGACTTAGAAACTATAAAGCAGAGTTGCATAAAATGAAAGGACTAGATTATCTAGTCCTCTATAGATTAACTTTATCAACTAAAAAAATAACGTTCTAAGGAGATGGACATGTCTCGTATATACTTTACCTTCACCAGCTCATGCTTGTGTGGAGACGAAACGTGAGCTAATTTAATATTGTTATATCCATAATGCCACAGGTTGAGAGGATGTGACACACGCAAGTAATATGGATCGTTCATACAAGCTTTGTTGAGTTCCTGTTGCATGATGGGAAATAATTCATAAGGAATCTAGTTACAGTCTTTATATTTTCCCGGCCTTAACAAAATCATAGTCTGTGACTAAAGAATGTGTGACCTTTTCTTTAGGGTGACAGACTCACAGACAAAGCCATGCTCCATGCTGCTCCTCTGAGGTATTGATTCAGGCTGATTGGTGGGGAGGCACCCGAGGCAAAATTTCATCTCTCTGAAGAGAGTAGTGAGCTAATTGCCCCTCTCAGTAGCCAAATGCTGATAAACAACCAATATACAAGGCCCTCCCTAGGGCTCAGGACCAATTTGGATGGATGGAGGCGTGCTAATATTGCTTTCAAAATGAGCCCATCAACCACTCCTGCAAAAGAAAACCTTTACATTACTGTAATGACACAATAGAAGCATGTTTTCTTCTCCAAGGTTGATGTGTGAAAATTTAATGAGCAAATAAAATTAAAAGACTTGGTCTTCATGAATCAAGCAAGCCTATCCCCTCTTACAAAGATTTACTGTGTCTATGGTTTCCTGAATGTTTTTTGTTTGTTTGTTATAGCTTACTAGTGTTACCATCTCACTCAGCTTAACCCAGTAGTCTACAGCTGAGCCTCATTCCAGCTATCTCAATATTTTAAATTGTTAATGACCATTTACTATAGTAGTCATATTGGGTTCCTATTTTGGCCAACCACTGGCTATATTCTGAGGCCAGAAGTTCCTATGATCAGGACGCAATCTATTCGAAGCTCAGCTGCTGGGTTTGGTTGCCTCATGCATGGACCACCCGTTAATTTTAGAGGCTCCAAATGTCGTTGCTCCTAATATTAGTCTCATTAAGCTAGGAACCCTCTTCATTCTAGGCTCCCACTGCAAGCTATTTATCATCAACTCCGGCATATTCATCACATCAGCTTCCCAGCATGCATTGCACCAATTCGAGATGAGCGGTGAGCCTTCACTAATGGGCTCATTCCTGTCGTGGTAATTTTCCTGCCAGTGCAGTAATGTGCATTTTCAATATCAGGCATACAAACAAACAAGGAGAAGTTGATTTATTTTAATTCAATTCAGTCCCTGACACAATATTATATATCAGTGAAAGTCATATTCCCATTTCTGTAATGTTAGGGCATTTCCCGTCCATAAATATTTGATGTCCCAGCTGGTGTTATGAAAATGAGTCAGTTACTGTGACCCGCTGCAGGGCACCCATCAACAAATCTCAACAAACTTTGCAAATGGCATCCAGAGGTTAAATGCCTCTGTTGTAGAGAGGAACTCTGTCAGGGACCTGGATTCACTTACAGTAGGTGTACGACAGGACCAAATTGCCTCACTTATTATACAAAGCTCTAGTGTGAATTGATGTTGACATCAGTGCTGAGACCTTTGTGGTTCAAGTTCATGATGCTATATCGAAGAAAACAGCAGTTTAGACGCATTAGGTTTGCAGAAAGTTAACTTTTTGTACTGTAAGAGACAACACATCCTGATTCTTCTTGGTGGAGACACTGTGTGGAGGTTGTTAGTGTGATGATGTCCTTTACCTGACGATTTCCCAGTGAGATGACCAGTCTTAAGCTCAACCATCAGAGTCGTCTATAGAGAGAGTTTGGCCAACTGGTGCCATGTTGGATAGCAACGTCAGATGACTCTACAGCGTAACCCTATGGTATGGGGTGAATATGCAATGTTGAAGTAAATCGCTTAATTATACTATGTTGAAATAAAACACTTATTTATCACTATACAGCATATAAATGTTATTATCAACATTTGTCAATATGTAAAAGGCCCTTACGGAGAAATAGTCTCCAACATGGCGCCTATTCGATTCCCTAGTTGGTCAAACTCTCTCTGTATATGACTGTGTCAACCATAATGTTCAACCATAATATTCCTACAATGTTCTCTGCCCTCCCTTGTGATAGAACTCGATCCAGAGGCACAGTGGGAGCAGTGGTAGCATTGCTGCCAGACAATCCCTCGGCACAGATTGGATTTCTGAGCCCGCCGTAGCTAGTCTGTGTCACTTAAATAAGTGTAAATGTGTCTGCTAAATATCGATCACCTACACCTTTATGGAGCTAACAGTTTACACCTCAGTATCTCACAGAACCATTGCTGTGTCAGGAGGAATCACAAGACAGGGTATCACCATATACAATATGTATTTCCACAACTGTATGCACTGAATGGCATACATTCAGTATTATGTACCAATATGCTTTCCTGATGCACTTGGGCAAAACCATCTTTAGCATGAATTCTCCCTTTTTACTTCTGTTTTAAAGAACATGCCTTGATTTTATTTATATAGGACAGTGAAGAGTGACAGGAAGTGGGAGAGAGTGAGACAGGGTCAGAGAGTCCCCGTGGGTAGGCATTAATGCTGCATTCCAGACAACTCGGAAGTCAGATACTGTATGTCCTACTAGTTGGAATCTCCCAATTTCATTCCAGACAAAAATATTGCAGTAGCCTACTGCAGAAAAAAAACTGCACTTTTGTCACACAATGCATTTTTTTACCATAAGGGTTTGATAGGGCCTAGATGACAAGCAAATGTAGCCTACTGTATGATGGCCTAGACATGTGTGACTTGCTATCGATAACAATTAAATAGTTTTAAACAATTAGGCTACTTAAACAACTTAACTGAGTCACTCACCAAGAGTGTGATAGACGCTACCGTCATTTTGTATGCGTTCGTTACCATTTTTGCATGTTCCGTTTCGTAAGAAAATATCCCTATGCACGATTGAATGGGGTTTCGGGAATCATAAAAAATGATGCCCCTAACTGCTCGCGAGTCCCCGCGTGCATATCCTCTTAATAAAATCAATGTGTAGGTTGTCTCCCTGAGGACTTTAGATCTGCTATATCACTAAATGCAAGCACTCATATTAAATTAACTAGGCTATGTACCAAAAATGACATTTTACCGTGAGTCGAAGAGCTGTAAACAGTGTTGTAACTTAAATCTGCGTGTGCAAAACCGCTTGGAGCTCCAGTGGAATTTTGATTTCACAACGAGAATTCTCGGTCTAGCCGTTGATGTGCCGACGGAAATAGGCATCAGCACCAACCTCTGATCACTGTAAAGAAAATCTGACTCAGTGTCCGTCTTGTTTGAAAGTTTGTAGTGCTGCGAGAGAGAACGTGCACACGCAAGGGGCGCAGTTGAGCAGAGCTGCGTCTGTCTGAATGGTCTGAACACAGAAGAGCAAGTGGCTTTGATAAAATGGCCCATTATTTGACATAATACCGGTATTACGATATTGTCTCAACTACATATCGTTAAAAAAAATATATCGGTCGTAGTCGTAATACCGATATATCGCCCAGCCCTATTCCAGACAAACTCGGAGGTCAAGAATTCTGACCTCCTACTGGGAAAAAGTACAATGGAACGCCACTTGAAGTCGGAGTTCCCACTTCTGAATTCGGGGTAAGTCGATCTACCCCAACTTCAAGGTTAGAATTAAAGTCCAAATCCAAGTTGTCTGGAATGCAGCATTAGACCTGACGCAGCTCGTGCCCCAGCGTCCCCCGTCCCCCTCTGACTAAGTCCTGACTGTCCTCGATGTCCTCTACTGTATATGATTTGAAAACGGGAGAAGCAGTTACAGTCAGCAGTGTGAGGTGCGGAGAGCCAGAGCACTTCATCACCGGCGGCCTGATTTAATCGACAGCTAGTGATTATTAACTCCATTCCGCAATTAACACGATCGTCCGCATGTTTAAATGAACAATTAATAGATCCGCGGTAATCAATGTTATGCTAAACAGGGCCGAGACCCCAGCCTCCCACCCCAGGGAGTCACGTGAGTGTGGACCCACACGCTGGCCATAGCCGGACCGCAGATGAAGATCCTGGAGATGTCTACTTACTTTTAATGATTGACTGTAATCCTGAAGAATTATATAGAGCACAATCAAGGAAGTGCCATGCTATGGGTTCTTAAAATATCAGTTATGTAACGTCAGTGTGTACCCCAAGGTTATTTAACTGCTTTACTGGATAGTAGCAACACCAGCTAAAAAAGAAGAACAAAATCCAAAGTGCATGTTTACACTTTCCTTTTTCTTAAAATATCAGAACACGTGGAAAACCATATGGAATTATGGTTATGTTTTACAATGCTAGGTGATGTTAAGTCCAAATGTCTTTACAAAATGACTTTACATCTTACTGATTTGATCAGATATGTTCCTAGGTTACATTAGGTGAACATGGATGAGCCTGACATGGATGAGCCTCCATGTTATGCCCTGAAAGTTGAAAACTCAGCTCCCACATCCCTAATGTAACACAAGCAGTTTGAGCCGTTGGCTGCCAGAGCATAGCTGAACCACGGTTCAGTGTGATTTCTGCCTTAATAAGAGCGGCTGGGTGGAGGCAGGCTAGAGTCAGCATCTCTCCCTGCTGCGGCCCTGCTGCTTTGTCCTCTCCCCTTGAGGACAAGCCACTGAGCCATACTCCCACAGCAGTCTGTGTGTAAGTGTGTTTCTCTGTGTGTGTGTGTCTGTACTGTATGTGTGTGGGTGTCTGAGAGTGGGTCCGTCTGTGTGTGTGTGTGTGTGTGTCCGTCAGTGTGTTTTTGTGCATGTGTATGTGTGTTTATACATGTGTCTGTGTGTTTGTGTTTGTCTATGTATCTAATGAGGGAGCTGCTTCCTTGAGTGAATAGGCTGTGTTTTTTTTTTTGTTTTTTTTCCCTCCGCTGACCCACTGCGAGTCTCTCTCCAGCGTGACTTACCAGACTAATGTGCCACATCTGATTTGTTAGTCCCAAATTGATCCACTGACATTTCTCCTCGTGTTGCGTGGCAGATATGGCCAGCAGCAGATTTAAGGCCTCAAAACCAATGACCAGTCCTGCAGTGTGCTGGCTGCAGGGCCCGCCATAGCGGTGGATTTATTGGGCTGGTAGTTTTCCTGCGCTAGACAGTTGGAAGCCTACCAGCCGCTGTTGCAAAATAAATTCTGTATCACCGCACTGTCATTTGCTGACTATATTTGTCTGCATGAGCAAGCAAAAATGTGTGTACAGTACATATACACTGATAATATGTGGATACATTCATATTGAAGAGCCCATCTATCACTTAGAAAGAGGAAGTCCTTAAATTCATTAGAATCTCCCTGTATTGATCTCAATTGTCCCTTAAACATTGCAGTACCCCGTAATGCACATTAAAGGACCCTTTGTTTCTTTCTGTTGCTAAGTTGTAGTAGCAAAGCCCTGAAATGCCTCTGAATCAATACTCAGACCTATTTGATATTCTATGAATGCATATGTACAAGGCTGCTCTATATATCTTTTTGGAGGGCTGTGGGTGGCCTGCTACTTTTCCATGCAGTGCAATGGCAGCTCTTCGTCTTAGCCTTGCTTTGGCACTCTCTAAATTAAATGAATGGACGTGTCTGAATGTGCATTCATTGCATGTTGCCCTTGGCAGCACAGGCTGTATATTGAATACACAAATGTGTCTGAATAAAAACATGTACAGTACATTCATGTGTTCCTCAAGGAAATGTTCAAGTTATGTTAACATAATGCCCATGTATTTATGTTCTCCTGAAGAGATGCATGTTCAACACGTCAACCAAGCCTGCCTAAAGAATGACGCTCAGACGTAAGGTGTGAAGCTGAATAGTGGACACATCAACATCAACACCATGTACAAGTGAAGGGAACAATTCTGAGGAAGAGTACAGACTAGGCTTTGTGGAAAATGAGCGATGAAGTCCATTTACTCTACTGTACAGTGCTTTGCCTTCTATTTCATATAGGATATACAGTATATAATGGATGCATTGATCTAAGTTACAGTACATGCAGTTGTAAATATCGACAAAGCATTAACCTCATCTTTATTAGTACTTTATAAATACTTAATTAGTTGTTTTAAACACATTGTTTACTGTTATATTTAAATGTTTGTTAATGTAAACTGATTATTGATGTGTTATTGTACAGTTCTAGTTGTCAGTTAATACTGATGACTTATTTTTGTCAACAAATGTGTGAAGAAAAAAACTAACTACATTTTTTTATTGAAGGCTTAACACTTCCTAACACTTCCTCATGGATTTAAATGAGACTCATTAGTGTGAAATATCAGACAGCCAGTAGGAGTTTGTTTGAAGGTTTGCTGTTTTTATGGTTGTTAATCTGTGACTCTTTGTGAATGTGTTGTGAAGTGCAGCTTTGTGAATGTGTTTCCTTTCTGCTATATGCTCATGAAATGTTGTGAACCTCCTCAAGTGCCCATATGAATAAATCTCATACCAGAGCCATACATTCAACTGCATCCAACATTTACACACACACACACACACACACACACACACACACACACACACACACACACACACACACACACACACAATCTCTCACCATCTCTCCCCAAATCCAAGGCAGGTCCTAAGTGAAAACTGGTGGCTTTGAGCGGTAAAGCCACAAAGATTCATCTCAGAAGCTGAGGCCCTTAGGAGGAAGGAAGCTCAAGGGGTGCGTGCTTGGCTGAAGAAATGACATTTTTTTCCCCTCTTGTCATCTGCATGATCTTTTCACTCTTCTCCCTGCACTATGTTCTTTTACAGAGGAAAGAGAGAGGAGGTAAAAAAGAGAGTGAGAGAAAGGATGCAAGAGTTAGAGAGAGAGGGTGACAGAAAGAGCATCTGATGCTTCTGCACCTGCTTCAAAGAGCTCTTTCACGCTCCTCACTGATTTTTGTCATCTTATCTCATCGTGGATTTGGCAGCCGAGCTGTTTATTTGCCACTTGTTTTGTCTCCACTTAAAAAATTGGAGCCTGGCGATAAAAGGGAATATCGAATTCCTTGCCATGAAAGCGCTGCTATTTGAATGCAACGTTTTGTATCTCCTCACGTCAGCGTTGTATCTCTGAAGAGTGCCTCGTTTTGCCCTACCCCCGTTGGTTGGCATGGCTGCTAACCTCTGGTGATTAGGTTGCTCTCAGGTCTAAAGGCAAAAGAAAAACATAACAGGCACCCTAATGCCTGTGCCCAAGTCAGACTAGCTTACTCCTGATTCCTTAGTAATGGAGGGAAGACATAGTGTCTTTGCCATTAGACTTTTCATACTTGTTTCTCCCACTCAAACAGGCAACTTAAAAGCCTGAGCAAAGTTGGATCAATTGACAGTGAATTTTATCAAAAGGCAATTAAAGTAGAACCTTACCGTGCATTGTTATAATTAAAGCATTTAATCACTTTATACTTTATGAGTGAGCAGCTCCACCACTAAATGCAGTTATAAACAGGGGAATAAAAAAGATGGATGTAAATGTCTCAGATCTTGGGATATTGGCCTGTATACCTATAAGCTACCTTTCGAAGGCATGTAATTCTTCAGTCGATATGTGTCAGTGTGTGGAATAGAGTTGATGTGGCCTGGAGCTGTTGCAGTCATCATGGCAGTCTGATTGAAATACAACCCTGTAGAAGATGAAGATTCCCTGTGTGTGTGTATGTTTGTGATGGCATCCTTCTGGCCTTTGTGGACAGGACTCAAGCTGAAGGCATGTGTGTGTGGTTACTCTCAGGTGTGTGTGTATTTTGTGTATGTGTGTAGTGGTGTGTTTTGTGTGTGTGTGTAAGGGTGTGTGTATCTGTGTGTCTGTGTGTGTGTGTGTGTGTTGGGCGGGTTTTGGAGTCTGACAGTGTCCTCCATCAGAGGGTAAAGTGCTGACTGTTTGGGCCGAGGATGTCAGATGACAAATCTGTGTTACTTCATCTTAGACACAGACTGCTTCATATTCATGCTCACTGTCCCCTGTCCCCACCCACCCACCCCCCCTCCATGCAGGAAGAGTGAGATGTTTCTGGTGAGGCTGTGAGAGAGAAAGAGAAAGAGAGAAGGAGAGGAAGAGACAGATGAAAGGGAGAGATAAAAAGAGAAGAGGGAGAGAAGAAGCTGCCAGTGGTTGTCCAAACACTCGGGTAATCAGCACTCCCTTAGATTATAAGCTTCACACGTCACATTCAAACACACACACACACGATTGTAATGTTGGAGGTTGGCCTATGATCACACACACACACACACACACACACACACACACACACTGCTGTTATGTTGGAACACTATACCACCACTGGTGGCAGCCTAGTTTATTATGTCTTTAGAGGCGTGTGTTTTAAAGATAAAAAAAGCATATTTCCATTTCTTTTCCACTTTAGATTTCCAGTCTTTTGGGTTTGCCTGTGCGCCATCTGTTCTCTGCATGCTGTGAAATGCCATTATTACCAGCGTCAAGCGCTGAGAGCATGTATATGTTGCTCTACATAACTTTTATTATTCCGGAGCTATATGAATTCGCCATAAGAAAGGATGAGCGTCATAGCTTTAATCTCTTCCTTTTAAAGCACATATTTTCTCCTTAATCATAGCTTTCCCTAATCTCTCTCTCTCCCTCCTTCTCTCCTGTTATCACAGTCTTTATCTCCATACTATCTACGGCGTCCTGTGCTATTGATTAAGATTGGGTCTTAATCCCCCCGCAGCTATCTCCTCCCGCCACCACGGCTTCTTGCTTTACTCAGGGACGTGTCATTCACACAAGAAGCAGTGTTTTCCCCTGGCCAGAGCCTGGACACACTTCAAAAGCATTAATCTCTTTGACCGGGGGATGAAAGCACCACCGATGGGTCTTCCCCACTGATGCCCAGCACAGAGCCACAGCCATGGGGCCCCGTGATGGGGGAACCGGGGAGAAAGAGAGCCTTTTATAATTGTGTTCGCTGGTGAGAATATGGAAATGCTAAATGCTACACAGTGGCAGAGCAGCGGAACAGAGCGAGCAAAGCCATTTGACTAAATAGTTGAACGACTCGCGTTGACCTTGAACCAGGCGCTGGTAAGATTCTTTTCAGACATAGCTACATTGTTTTGATTACTGGAATTCTGTTTCAAAGCCAAGCGGACTGAGTACTTGACACCAGTCATGAAAGGAGAAGCACAACTTCATTCATGTTTGAACACTATACATGAACACTGGCCGTTTGGTGACAAATGGCATTTTATTTTCACCATTATCCTATATTGTAATGCAGAGCTTTTATCTGGCACCCTCCCCAATCCTTTTGGCCATATATTTCTTACTTCCATCATTACCTGTGTACAATGGAGAATTCAGGGGGTAAAAAAAACCCTTTGATGCTCCACTTTACAGCCCTTTTCTCTTTGAACTTCCTCAGATATGTATTACAGTGCAGTGGAGAGTGCCATGAATCTGTGGCTCCCCGCATGCGTGCTGTAATGATAACAATTAGGCTGAATACAGGTAGTGTACTGTATTTAAAGAGGAAAGTCAACCCACACCCAGTGAAGATGGCTTTTATTAGATGTACCAAAGAGCGGGCCATCCCTGAAGCGTGTTTTATGATGAGCCGAGACGGCACTGGAACTGTGGGAAGTTAATATGGTCCCCTTGAATGAGAGATGATAAAAGGGAACTATACAAATATGAATGAAAATAAAATAATAACAATCAAAATGTATGAAATAATAAATGTTAATATGACTGTGAAATAACTGCAAAATAATCAAGAATAAGAATAGTAAAAGAAAAAAAATAATCGAGGGGTGTATAGGGTGGACTTTTTCGTCTATTTCAAGCATCTGCTTTATTACAAGGTTCTGATATCATTGCTGCAAAGGGAGTGTGGCTGTGAATCATACTTGATTGTGGAAGTACACTGAATTTGACCCTCTTTGTGTGTGACTCTGAACTTCAGTTTAGTCAGAAAGAAAACAAAAACAGAACACAACAACAACAAAAATATTGCTCTCAACTAAACAATGGCCTTATTGAAAAAGTGAGTCTAAGTAATCGCATACATTTGTCACAATTCTAATATTTTTTATGTACAAAGGCTTGTCATTGCCATGCCAAATAGCAGTTACAGTATGTAGTTATAGACAATGGCAAAGGACTACCATGAGAAATGTCAATTTAAAGTTCATGTTTTGGTTTACAAGCTATTTAATTCTGCGTTCTCTTCCTTGCTATATAAATAGCGTTACATTTTAACAACATTTTACCTCTTGATTATAGGCAATTGAGGATGTAGACACACACAGAAAATTAACCAAGCATTAAATAGCTGCATGAATAAATCAATGTTTGTTTGTGTAAGGTTTTATAGTAATGTTCACCTAACCATTGACATTTGCTGTGTGAGAAACAGACCTATTTGCATAATAAAATCCCAGACATATTTATTTTTTTTTGCTGTGATCCAAACAGATTAAATCACCACAGAAGAGAAACTGACGCAGCACATTCACTGTAATATATTACCCCCCCCCTCTTTTCTCTCTCTCTCACTCACACACACACAAACACATAAACACTCAACCACATTTGTTGGACGTAGCTGAGAAGCAGCCACAAAATATTCACAGATATTTACTGCAGTCTCCATGTGACTTCCCTCGACACGTTTGCGTTTGTTTTGATTCAAGGTGCCACCTGCTTTGTCGAATGAAAGTGATTTGTCGGTGCAGTCGCTTCAGCGTTCTCTTCTTTGTCTACTGTAAAATCCGCCAATGTGCATAAAGCAGTCAGCCTCGGGCCTAGCAAGAGTGAATTAGCGTCACACATGTCGTAGACACTCACTCTACCTTAAACACTGGGATAGTCGCTTCCCCTGGTCTGTGCCAATCTGACGACAGGCCTGAAATAGGAACCAGGAAAACAATGCACTCAAATGGCCGATTAGTCTGCCATTTTTCCGGGGCGCGGCATTGAGAGGGCCGGGGTGGAGTGGAACGAATCCAATCCTTGCCCCTGAGCTACGAGAGATTTGTGGCACATTGAGATGAGAACATAGCATCATCCAGCCATGATGATGAGCGGCTTGGAGCAGCGGGGGGTAAGCGCTGTGTCACAAACTGTCAGCGTCACACAGAAAACATGACATTTCATTCACCACCGCACAAAAAAAAAAGCCTCCCAGACTAACCATCCCTCACGCTAGCACATGCTTTTACGCTTCAACAATTTTTCACTGTAGTTCAGATCAATGAGGCGAAACCGATGGAGAATCTGAAGCCAGATAGAGTCAACCTGGTTACTGGGGCTCTTTGAGGAAGAATTACACCTCGATCTGAGTGCAAAGCAGAAAGAAAATGTCCCAGCCAGTAAGCAGACACTGGTAAGCATCACTGAAGAGAGGAAGAAGCGAAGCCTAAACAAACGGCTAATGTCATGTGACAGTATGGCTCTGCAGATTGGCTGGGACTGAGGTGATGTGTGGGACCAGGTGTCACTCTGTCACTGGATGTATGGGATATGCCGTCTCAGGTGCTCACGGTCAGCCAGAGTCCGTGTCAGTGGTTACTCAGTGTCAGGTAGCATATTTTTGCCGTCCCATAGCCTGAACGAAACTGACATCTACTCTTCTGTTTTGGTCTGAGAGTAGTCCATCCTGTGAGGAAAGTGTGTGGTCAAGTAAAGATAATTCATTATATTGATAATTCTACCAATTGTATACCCTGGAAATCCAGAGTTCTTGCGAAAGCAGAATTTGAATTGTCTTTGCGAGACACTCTGGCAGTGAATAATGATGCACGTTAGTTTTACCCCTTGCATCGCGAGGAACCAATCACCTCAGTGTATCAGATATAGGCAGGCCATGAGGCAAGCTAAACAGATGACGACAGATCAGTCAATAAACATTGGTCGTAGTGTTATCCAATTGCGTCGAAGTCCGGAATCAGTCAGCAAACAGTGGTCATAGTGTTATCCAGAGGCGGACAGAGTACACAGCTTCATTACTTGAGTAAAAGTACAGATACCCTTTGCTAAATTTTAAAGTACAAGTAAAAGTACAACAGTCAGATGTCTACTTAAGTAAAAGTACTGAAGTACTTTAAGTACTGAAGTACTTGAGTATCAAAAGTACAAGAGTAGCCAACATTTTCTAAATATTGCATTACTACTGCCACAGTGCTTACATTTACTGTACAGAAACGTCCTACATGGAGTTCAAATGTTAATGTTAATACCTTGGAGAATGTAAAAGGAATTGAAAGTAAAATCAAGTCATTTTCATCTTTTTACCATGTTGCCAGGGATGGGCAGTATTTCTAATACATGTATTTAAAATACGTATTTCAAATACAAAATACTATTTTCTAATTGAAACACTTGAAACGAAAACTATCATTAACTTGTTCAGAAAATTTAAATAGTCTGGCGAGGTGGGGCCACAGGTTGGCACATTTCCGGGATGGACCTGCTGCGTCTTCATCCATTGCTTGGTCCATGGTGTCGGCTCTTATCTAAATCTGACCATGGAGTTGACTTTGGCGGAAAGCTGAAGGTGATTGCTGATAGGCTGTCCCAATCAGTGGCGCCTTCACAATCCAATCACGTTTGAGAGGGAAACAACAAATTGAGGGTTTCCAAGATTTTTCTTTTTTCCTTTTTTTTTAGAAGAAGTAACGGGTACTCACAGTTATGGATAGAAATGCAGTGGAGTAAAGAGTACAATATTTGCCTCTCAAATGTACTTGAGTAAAGCCATGAGTACTCCCCAAAAATGATACTCGAGTAAAGTACAGATCCCTCAAAATTGTACTCAAGTACTGTACTCAAGTAAATGTACTCCGTTACTGTCCGGCTCTGGTGTTATCCAATTGTGTGCAGTGAGAGTTTCAAATGCTGCTTGGTGCCGCCCCTCGAGTTAGGCCATTTTCATTACTCGTGGCCTGACCCTTAATCTTTCTAGATTACCAGCGTCTGGATTTTCCAGGCTACCAATTGTACACAATAGATAAACAAATGATAGATACACAGATGACATCAAAGATATAGTTAGCAAACACACCCGCACTTTTGGATTCCTGAAGGCCAGGCAATATGAAGGTGCTACTAAGATGCTGAGGTTTGCATGTTTGCAGTTGATGAAAGAGGGAGGTCTCTTACAGTAGCTGGAAAGGTTGGCATGATGGGCAGTAGGTGTGGAAGCCATGGAAACTGCAGACTATTCTCTCCTCTGAAACACAACCCATGAACACCTCACCCGTTTGTAGTGAAACATGAAATCCAATTGTTCTATAAGAGGCTGATTGATATCCACACAGCCGCAGAGAAATGAAACAATTATGCTTTCAAATGAAGGTCCCCTGTCAATAGTTACTGCACTGCAACAGGCAGGATTCAAATGGTGGAGTTGTGATGCCTTTTTGTTTCCCAGCGCCTGTGCTTGAGATGTGACATGATGGGCACTCTCCATCTTTCTCGCTCTCTCTGTCAGTGAGGCTCCATGAATTTTACATCACAGCACACCATCTTTGTGCAGGAAAGCAGGGAGAAAGGGGTGGGCGCAGCCTTCACTCCACTCGTCGCTTGACACATCTCTTGTTTTCTCCATTGTTTCAGCTGACCTTTCAGCTTTACAGTGTCTTCAGTATTATCCCTCAACAGCACCCCGATCCCTCCGATCCCTCGCTCGCAGAGAAAGAGCTGAGACCGAGGTCCTCTCTTCCCTTAATCCATCAAAACAAATGTTTGTGAGCGTCAGTGAATTTATGACCGGGAGAGACCAAGTCCTATTGCACGGCTGTGATAGCGCTGGCGTTAGCTTTAGCCTGTTATTGGTCAGGTTGACTAGAATTAGGATTGTGTTGTTTACTCTTTCTGTCTTGCTCCAGACTGATTGTTTTACATTACATATACTGTACATTGCTTTGGATAAAAACAAAAACATAATTGGTCTAATATGTGTAAACATAATTTCAAGTTGTTTGGTTTGCTTTATAGAGTATAGAGCGGTTTCATTACCTGGCTTTGCTTGTGTGTGGGTGAGGTTCAGAAGTAGAGTGGAGTTCATGAGAGTACATGTCTAATGATGAGATCTACTTGTTTAGTTGTTTATGTTGTATGTTCACGAAATCTTCCTTTTTAATTGTCTGCATACATAGAAATCCCATGTGAGTGTCTTATAAAAAGACTGACTTGGTTTCCTCCTTAAAGCTTGACAGTTTCATGAAGAGACACCATGTCTCTTCGGGTTATAAAAAGCTTGCAACGCATTCGTGATGTTGGAGCTTTTTTATGCAGTTTCTTGACTGAGATGTACTTGACTTAATGAGACCACTCTTCTTGGAGTATGGATGAAGTCAAACTATGGTTTCTATTTCTGCATATTCTGTGCCCACAGACTTGGAGGTATATGTATTGAAAAATCTATTGACATCATGCTGTTTTCTTTTGTTTATTTTTTAATCTTAGAGAATGGCATCATGACAAGTTCGAGTTGGCTTTGTTGTTACCGTGTGACTAAAAGTTTGTTCAGCCATCTGTGGTCTGTCGTTTCAAATCTGTTTTTGCAAATAACCCTAAACAATTCATGGGCTTTGGTTTTGTGGTCTATTAATAATCTGTTGTATTGTGGAATATCACAATAGAGTTGTTGTGTTCAGGGTCAAAGATGCCACTCTTCCTGTTTTGATCGAGAGAGAGATTTTTTCTCAGAGGGGGCACTCAAATTTCCTTTGAAAGCAACGTTTCCCTACGGGCCTAATTCTGTGATGCACACACACACCCATTTCCTCCCCACAGCAACTGGCAACCTTATGTAATCAGCCAATCAAAGCTATGCTAATGATCAGCGCAGCATCACAATGGAGGCGAGGCAGGTTCCGGGGAGTGAAGCCGAGTCTGACAAGTTCATTTTAGGAGACTTGAGCTCTATGTTTTCATGGCAGCTGCTCCTGTTAAAGTTTGATATTTGATGAATATGGAAGTCTAATGCTTGCACCCAAAGGATAAGGCTCTGGATAGATACAGAGTCTGGGTTCAGGCCACATCTGGGCCAGATGCTTTTCACAGGCAATGCATTATGGGTTGGAAGAGGTCTTCCCTGTTTATTAGCATTCATATCAATATTCCCACTATGTCTGGACTATGGCTCCCTATGTGCTTTTAATGCACACCATGCTTACTCATGAGTAAGACTGTGATTGTGTCAAGCAATGGAAGCCTGCTGTTCATATTCATACACATAAACAGGCACGCTCAACTCCAAAAATGAAATTCCCGTCTTAGGGTGCGAGTTCAAAAAAGATTATGAAAACAAAGTTGAAAACTGCACTCTCAAGCATTAACTTTTGAACAAGTCAAGAGTCGATCATGTCGTCAAAATAAACATACGCGTTTCAGCCCTAGGCTATCATCAGCAATGACATGGTCCGATAAAGACTGTTTAAAAGTTAATGTTCGAGAGTGCGGCTTTGTTTTCGTATTCATACGCATCCGTTATTTTTTGTTAAAACTGAAATATGTAAAAACAGCTAATTGAGCCAGCGTCAGTTAAATGACAGTCCACTGACATGATTGATATTCATTGTGTGCTCATCCCTGATTTTGAGGTTCTCTTTTGAGGTTCTCTTTGCTTTGTATTTACTTTTTACAAGCTTTCCAGTGTTTTCAATGGCTTCCAGAAGTCTTTCAGTGGGCACATTCAGATTTGTGTTTCAAATCATTTCAAACAAAAATCCTCTCTTTTATTTTAGTCTAGCTTTATTACTAAGTTAGCCTCCAAATGAAACCAAAGGGTTTTTTGTCCAAAGACTGCTTCTGAAATTATCCAGGAGTTATGAGAGATTGCAGGACAAACCCACATGATATGAAACCAAAGCATGTTTTCCTACACCACTACAACCCCATGGTGAAAACCTTTTATTTGAGGTAAATGGACAGGAAGCCGGCACAGCTGCGGACCTGTGGTCTGGTGTTCGGGCGAATTGCTGAGAGCTCTAGACGCCGCCAAGCCGCACCGGCCGGAGAGCAGAGCAAGCCGAGCTTCTTCTTGATGGATGAAACACTAGACAAGCCTCCAGCTGCCTCCGTCAGAAAGAATCACCTCGGCTGTGATCTACGGCTGCGTGCGCCATCCGTCCACTGCTCTTCAAGCTCCACAGCCCAGCTGTGTGTGTGTGTGTGTGTGTGTGTGTGTGTGTGTGTGTGTGTGTGTGTGTGTGTTTGTGCATGTGTGTCTGTGTGTGTCTGTGTGAGCCAGGTGGACTCTGACAGCCGAGATGAAAAGAGCCCATGGCTACGTGGCAGCTTCTCTTTGTAGTGGTGTGAGACTCAGCAGTCAACATCGTCCATAATTACCATGTGGATGAGCTGTGTTTTAAATGTATCTTTGCTCTGACGGGAGCAGGACTTGTTGCTTATTGGTTTGCTTTAGTTTTCAACACTATGTGATATTATACTGCAGTCCAGTGTTAATGGAAACATGGACATGAAGTAGACAGAAAAAGTTTAAAAAGAAATTTCTGGAACTGTGTGTGTGTGTGTGTGTGTGTGCGTTTGTGTTTGTGTGTGTGTGTGTGTTGGCGTGCGTACGTGCGTACGTGCATGCATTTGTGTGTTGCGTTTGTGTGCCCATGAGAAAGAAATAGAAAGAGATCTCTTACAAAAGCTCACCAAGTGAGTTATATACCATCTCCGAATGGTGTCTAAATGTCAATGACAATGACGTCAATAAAGTTATAGCATAAACATGTTGACAAGATATTAACTCGGGAGGCCAGGATGTTTCAATGACTTCTGGCTGATACACTTATTGCCTTGTCCTTTGTGTGTGGTGTGTATCTCTGTGGGTATGTGAGTAATATGTGTATGTAAGTCTATGTGTAAAAACTTTTTTTTTCATAAAGAAGCAGATGCTTTCACTCTC